>NW_010267358.1:0-24725 GCF_000690775.1 Eurypyga helias
TTCTATGATTCTATGATTATAAATGGCTGCAATGCAGAAAAGGTTTTTAAAGCAAAAACACTTCACCAAAAGTGTTATCCCACAGTGTCTTCTTTCCCCCAGGTACTAATGGCATAAGAGGATTCATCCTCCCAAACTGTGAATGAATAGCTCCTAGAGGTGTTTATGCAGGGAAATGCTGTCTGTTAAAGTGATTTCCTCAGTGTCACTCTGGTCTTTATTTCTTTGGAACAGGCACAGGAATGGGGATGCCTTCATCCTCTTTGACGACAGCCTGGCAGCTCACTGCTGTGGGTTGTTGGCATGGCATCAAGCAGGGCCACTTTTAGTTCAAATATTTCAGGGCTGCCTATTTCACTTCCTATGATGCTAATCCAAGACATGTAATTTAGTATAATGGTGGTTTGGGTGACAAATTTCCACATACGTGTAAGTAGAGTCATGCCACAGTGCGAGTGCCACAGTTTCTGGGACCAATGTACCCAGTTCCTCAGACATTTAAATCAACAGATTCTGAGACAAAGTCAGAAGTAGAGAAACTGACCCCAATTGCCCATGCCAAAAAAAATCCCATTCAAAGGTTTAATTGCAGGCTGGATTGTAATTACACCAGGTCTAATAGTGCAAGAGGCTGAGGACTATTTCATTTAAACTGTTTTCAATTTAAATTTTTTAACCGATGATAATGTTTTATAAATTAGTTCATCGCATTAATGAAAGCAGCAGCAGCTCTCATTAAAATATTAATCTTAACCACAATACATAGCAGTGTGTAAAATGCTGTGGCACACCAGGACAGGGCTGCCATGGTCCTGAACATATACATACATATATATGTGCCTGTGGGTTGATATGTGGTTCAAAGGATCAAGGGATCAAGGAAAAGGCAGTTGACTCATGCAAGCATAGACAGTTAGGAAGCAAATTGTTTAACCAGGCTCAAGAAATCTTGTGTGGGAGAGGTACAGGGTCAAAAAAACAGCAGCATAAACTGGAGAGGAAAGTGATGATTCTTCCACATGTGCTGGTAATTCTGCCTGCACTCCCCAGCTGGCATGGACACTGTCTGGCCAAAAATGTGAGGAGTATTGCATAGCAGTGAAGAATCAATGTGCGTGCTGATTGCTGTGGGTGCTGACACAAACGTGACTAATTCCTGCAGTATTTCACAAAACATAAATGTGATCAAGGTTAAGAGTGTGGGAGCATTCCTTTCCCAACGATACTGACATTCATACTCAGCTATTTGAAATACATGGATTTACAGGAGTAAAAATAAAAATCACCACAAATATTTTGCAACAAAAATACAGCTTTATTTAATTTCAACATTTATATTATTTCTAAAGAAAATATGCTGTGTTATATTGGGCATCTCTTAAACCAGCAAGCACTTCTAGAAATGATATTTCAATATGGCACATTCATGTGTGTATCTCTGGGGTTAATTATGCTAATACATAAGATTATCTCTTAACTATTTGATTGTTATTACTGCTTTGCAATTAGCATACTGGAAGCAATTTTTTCTTTTTTAATGGCGCTTTAAATAACATTTGTGCCATGGATTCCTTCTCAGTATAGAAACAGGCCTCAAAATACTCTGTGGTTTTATCTCTCGATCCTAATTCGGGGCTGCAAAAGAAGAGTTTTTGCATGAGCGCACATCTGTCAAAAACACAGAACAGTAAAATGTACAACATGCACTGAGATCACTCAGTTTTCCTAATTTATACAACCTGATGATCAGCCTAAGAAATATAACTATAGTTTCACAGAGAAAAAGTCCTAAAGATATATTCAGCCACCACATTTGTGCTATAGCTGTGGGAGAAGACGGCAGCTGGCAGACAAACCCTTGTGAGATGCTTGCCTCTCTTTGCAGCAGCCTGAGGTAAACTGTTTTAGCACTTAAATTAGGCCCATTTCTTTTTCTCCTACTCTCAGGAAGGAGGAGAAGTGACTAATAGCCTTTTATAACAGTCCATTATGAAGAGATATAAACCACTGTGCCTCTGCTCTGTCCTTATTTCTTTTCTTCTGTGTGAAGACACGGAAACTTTTACATCTTTTCTAAATCTCCCATATAATTCCTACATCCCATGCAACAGATTCTTCTATAATACTGAGCAGAGACAAGTAATTACCTCCATCATAATATAAGCACTCCCTTCAACATCTCCCTGGAATGGAATTTTTCATAAGAGCATCGCCTCTTCAACTCAGATTCCGTTTGTTCCTCAGGTTCTCTCCCGCAGTATTATTGTCATTCCTTTTCTGTCTGTGCTTTTCATATTTCTTTGTATTTGTCTTCAGTGAATTTTATCACACTGACTTCAAGGCATTCCTCTAATGCAAGTGACATTTTTGAATTCTAATCCTGCCTTCCAAGCTGCTTGTAAGTCCTCCCAATGGGCATTATCTGTACATTTAGTAAGCTTACCATCCATGTGATTGAGCAAGTAATTAATGGCAATGTTTTATGGTGCTAGAGCTAGAAGACAGCATTATGGAAGCCTGTGTGAGATGTTCACCTACATCAAATGATTGTTCTCAGAGTCCAGCTTTCCTATCAGTTGCACATCTACCTTATATGAATTTAATTTAGTCTGTATCTGTTTTGCTTGCTTATGAATGTCATGTGGGACTGTGTTAAAGATATGTTGTATCAAACACATCCCCTATATCTGTTGTTCTGTCAAAGAAGGAAATGAGATCAACTTGATAGGATTTCTTTCTGATGTGTTCCTGTGCAAGTTCTCTTATCTCTTTACTGTCCTCTAGATGAAAACAAATGGGTTGTTTAATATTTTCTTCCAGTGCCTTGGAAATGCTATTAGGGCTGACTTCTCCGTAATTCTTTATATTTCCCTTTTCTCCTTTGCTAGATATGACACTGTCTTTGCCTTTCCCCAATTTTCTGGGAACTTATTCATCCTGCTAATCACTAGTGTTTATGAAATAGCTTTGTCTAAGTATTTTAACGTTAAGTTTCATTGGGACATGTCATCCTGAATACTCCAATTTACCTCAGTATTCCTTTAGGTGTTCCTTTCCTTTTCTCTCCATGATCCTAGTCCCAAATTATTAATAATAACTAAATTAAATAATAACTGACCTTTTTTGGTGAAGACTGAAAACAACAACAAAAAAAACTCCAAGGCATTCAACATTTCAGCTTTTTCTATATTACCTATTGGCCTCCCTTGTTAAGAACTACATTATACCTGGTCTCAAGCACAGCACACTAGTTGCAATATAGTATTAACTATAGCAAACGATTTTAATGGCACTATGTGGTTACGCACTGAAATATAAAACAATATTCATCTTATTTCAGTGACATTACTTCACAATCTATTTCCAGACCATACCTCAGTTTCTTCCAACTGTTTGATTGCATGCCTTTTAAAATCAATTAGGTTAAAGGTTTGGACCTGATGATCTTAAAGGTGCTTTCCAACCTAAACGATTTTTATGATTCTAAGATACTATAATTCAACTGTTACTTTAGTCTGTGATGCTAGCAAGTTGAATTATTTTGCATTGGTAATTATTAATAGAAAATCATTCACCAAACATAGCCAGCTTTTTATCCAACCACTAAGCTGTAGCTAGAACATCCCACCATCTTTTTAAGTAAAACTGTAAAAATGTATTAAAGTGACGCTAAAGAGTAGTTACATATTCAAAGTGTGACTGTAATCAAGTCAGAAAAATAATAATACTCACCGTCATAGCTAAACAGAACCTCTTTCATTTGCAACCTGTAGAGAAAAGGAAATAAAAGGTGAAAACCTTTTGGTTTACACTAAACTGAACGTGGGTCAGTCCACCCTTGCTGTGGTGAAGAATAACCTCATATACAGTTGCATTAATTAAAGCACAGACAGCAGGTTAAGGCAACTTATTGTTCCCATCTGCTGGGCACTAGTGAGGCTGCATTTGGAACATAGTTTCCATTTTTGGTCCATCTCAATAGAAAAGAGTTGTCAAGCAAACAGAATAAACCCAATGGGAGACCATCAGGATGGTTGGAAGTATTCCTTGATTTCTGAGTAAGGCACATGACATATGAGGGAAAGCTACCGGCCTTGTTCAACCTGAAGAGTAAGATAAGGGGTATCTGTTTTCCCTTTCCAGCTATTTAAGCAAGGTTTATAGATAGCTCAAATTTGTATGGTGAAAGGAAAGGAGGCAACAAGTGGGGAAATTTTAACTAGCCATATGGAAAAATATTTTTTGTCATGAGTGGTCAAATATTATTTTTTGTCTGATTCTGTGATTCTAATTTATTATACACTACTTAAGTACTGAATAATAAAGAAACCTTCTTCAAACTACAACTGTGTTCTGAATACGTATTCAGGGCAAGCCCTTTGCCTCTAAAACTATTATATAGTTCTCCTGCCATTATTTCACTGGGACCAAATACAACAGCTCTTTGTTAAAGCCAAATAAAATTAGATTAAAATGGCAGTTTAAGTGACATACTGACATTTCATCCTTTCTCTGTATCATATTTATATTACTACCCTTGCAGACTTTTTAATGTAAATTCACCATATAAATAATACCTTTACAGTAATTCTTTTTATAGTGATCACATTAGAAATAAAATCCTATATTTTTTTTCCTTTTTAATGCATGATGATAAAATATGCCCTTTCATGTCAGTAGGCTAGAAATGAAACCTTATTTAAAACAAGGAGATATTGAAGCTGCCCAAATACCTGCTGCAAGTATAAATTTCCTGTTGTATATCTGAAGTACTAATAATTAAAAATTTTAAAGCATTGTTAAAGTTTAAAGTAAATAGAAAGTATGGCTGCTGATATTTAAAGGTTTTATTTGATAATTTATAAATATACATTATTGAGACCCAGCTTTCTCTTTACATATATAGGAAGACTGCAGCTTACTGTTCCCTTTTATTAGCCTATCTGTTTAGGAGATTAAAGAATTTGTCACAGCTAACACCTGAAATTCTTATTCTTTTAGTAAAAGGACTAATTGTTCCTACTTTAAATGCTCATTTATAGGCTCATTAAATTTTCAGTTAAATGAACCGTTGCGATTATATGGAGAGGTCCCAGGGCTGCAGTCCTTGTCTTGGTCAAAATAAACTAAGGGTGGTAAGAATATCACCTCAGAGAGGTACTGTTCGTTTTGTTTCAAAATATTTTGGAAGATCACAGGTCAAGCCGGAACAGTTCTCATTTTGGAGGTAAGTGACATCAAAGCATTTTCTAATTTGCATCATCCAAGAGCTTTTTTTATGTGCATTGCCCCCTGGTTCATTGCATAATTAATGAATTTTGCAAACCAGCAGTGCTGCAAAGACCTCTCTGACCCTACATCCCAGGTGTGGGAAGAGAAGGGATGCTGACTGTGCCATGGTGTAGCCCGGGCATGCCCTACAGCCTGGCTAGCCACGGAGCTGACGGTGATGCTCTGCCATACTAGAGTATACCAGCTTTCCTCTGTCTGGAGGACTGGGCTGTCACGTTATGTAAGACTGACAGCAAAAAGTGAACAGTGTGCCCATGATGTGACAGGTGGTGAGAACATGTTTGTGTCTCCAAGGAAAGCACGAGGAGCAATGCAGTCTTTTGCCCCAGTATGCCTGCACGCAAGGAAGGACCTGTCCCAGCACCAAATGGAAGAAGAAGGTGCTTGGGCAAAGGAATTGACATCTGAGTAAGAGCGGCTTACCATACAGTTCCCTCTAGTTTCATTAGGTATCTACCACACCCAGGTTTTTTTGCTTTGATAGGGATCTTCTTTACCAGTTGAAAACTTATTGAATGGTACGTGAGAGCTGGATCATTACAGAACACCCAACCACCACAGCAACCTCCCTCAGGCTGTCAGGATAACCTGAAGGAGAATGCAGCCTGTGCCTTGCCCTCCTACCTTCCCACCAGACAGGGAAGGGCAGCCCTCCACTGTGGGTCCAACCTATCCATCTCCACTTCGTGATCATGATGTCAAGCAACCTAGGGGGCAGATTATCACACCCTCTGGTGGGCTAATGCCATTTGGGCTGGAGCTTTGGTCTAACAAAAAACTCCTTACCTAACTTCTCCAGTACAATGACCCTTTCATAAAATGGGTGCATTTTCTTCTTATATGTAGAATCTATCAATGATTAATACTAGTGTTGACCTCTGACCAGAAACACTCCTTAAGTAAATAAAGATTAAGAGCAATGTATAACAGAACTTTGGACTTAATTGACATTTTCGTAGAATTTCAGATTTAAAATCTTTTGGTATTCAAGTTGTTTTAGAAGTTACTTAAAGTGGGACAGAGCAGATTAGTTGTCTTTCACTGTAAAAAAAAAAAAAAGGGCTTCTTTTACTTAAACTTTCACAAATTTGCACAAAAGAGTCATTGAAATTCTTTCACCACTGAAGTCAACGGAACCAGCTTTTTCTCATGGGGTCCTTTTATGAATGTTGACCTTACAGATGCTATTATTATCTCAAATAATTATTGCAAGTCTTTCAGGAATAACAAACAGATAAGACAGAGTAACAGCTGCAGCAAAATATCACATGAACCTAAAGTAATTGTATAATAGACTTGGGATTTTGCAAGTCATCTATGAATAAGGATAATGAGTGCATACTTTTAGCACCTGCAAACAATGCCCTTTTGTGACTATACAGGTAAATATGTCCCATGTTCTCTCTAAAGATTCTGACTCAACACAATTCTGACAATAACATCATTCATACACCATAACCTGGGCAAACACTAGGTTTACTTGAAAGGAAGAGAGTAGCTACAGAAAATTACTGGTATGTTTCTTGGTTAGGTTTTAAAGGACTATCCTGCAGACCTCCTCAAACTGGTTGTAGAGAAGGATTTTACAATGAGGAGAATGTCCCTTATTTGTTTTCCTGCTTTCAGGGAATTGACAGATCCTGTTTGCTTCTTGCTGTTACAGGAAGAAGCAAAAGTTGCATGAAGAACAAAATGCTGTTCCCCTGAATATGAAGGTAACTCCTTTTTTCCCCCCCAGTGAATACTTCACTTTGAAGAAAACAATACAAACTACTGAGTAGAAACTAGCAGTACCTTCCCTTCTTCCTTTCTCTCACTTCTTCCTAAAGGTCAAGGTGCTTATGTTTCACACAGCATCTGCTCACCCATTGTTTTTTGGAATGGCATAAATCTAACTGACTTTCTCACACCGTGTTTTCAGTTCTCAGGGAGCAACACTGTAGAAGAAGTTAAATACAAGTCTATATATAATTTTGGATAAAAAAGAGAATTTTGGTGAGCACAGAGACTATAGGACAGAGATCTAAGGTTCATACTACAGCAGTAAGAGTAATGTTAGGCTTATAACTTGACAGAATATTTCTTAATTAGTTCATCATCCAAACAGAACTTCACGGATAAAAAAGGCATTTTAAATTAGGTGGAGACCTGTGGGTTATGTAAAGTCACAAGTGTAAATTCAGTATAAACAGTTCCTAGAGACAAGAGAGGTTCCGAAATAAGAAGGAACAATACAGGTGCCTGAAAGATGCTGTGATTTTAAAAATCGTCAGCCAAGGTCTACACTGGTTTTTTTCACTGCACTGAAAAGGATAAGAAGCATAACACACAGTTTTGAAGAACCAACTACATAAAAGGGAAAGTCATAAAAACTTGGTAGTTCTTCAGACAGCTCAACAGCAGCATATCTCAAAGAAGCCACCACCTTCAGGGAAGCTATGAAGAGTGCCTCAAACATTTTGACCTGCTCCTGGCTCTATTTTGCTCTCCTGTCTGTCTCCAAGATAGCATAAACATTGATCTCCTTCTGGGTATCAGTGCTGTATACTTCCTTTTCCAGCAATGTATCTTGAGGGAAATTGTTGTCTTTCTTCAGTCCTTCTTGACTGAGAATGAGCAAAGGGGGTCATCTCTACATGTATTGTGTCTTCTCTGCCACCTCCTAAACATGGAAAGACATTGCTCAGTCTCAACATGGCCAGCATGATGTTCCCTGGTAACCTCATGCTAAAAATGTGATTAAAAATTGGAGGAAAAAAACCTTGTACATGCTCTGTACAAGTACTTTGAAAGGTTTATTGGGGAAGACTTTCTTCAATTTGCAATAGAGAAAACAGAAAATGTGTCATCTTTTGATATTATTTTCTGACCAACTTGTGGTGAGCTTGGCACAATTCTTCCTTCTGTATCTACACATGGATTGCAGTCTACCTGTATAGTCATAGTCAGTTGGAAAATACATGAGTGATAGGCCCAGGGAACCAGCAGAAATACTCAGCTTGCTCAGCTTAACCAAATGGTATCTGACACTTTATTTTTTTTTTCACTTTGAAGCTAACTATTTGCCTCCTGCTAACACTGTTATAAGTGGTGATGACCAACACCCAATAAGGTGTTCATCAAGTGAAATACAGAGGGTACTGATGACAGCCCAGATAAATCTTCTTCTTTCCAATTGATTGGTTTGGGTCTTTATAGATGCAACCACAATTTAATCAGAGATCCTTATTCTATATAGGTCATGGTACATTGGAGTACATTTTAGCTTTTTAACAAATTGCTTGATAGAAATTCTGTTCAAAGTGGTTTTTTAAAATAAAAATGAACTTTTAGAAGACATTGCTATATATTTTATTTGCCTCAGAGCTGACTAGGTTGGCCTCCAACCAAATGAATTTTGCACTTTTGTTGTCACTGACAATTAAAAACATGTTACAATCTCATGTTTTCAGGAATATCTCGGTCATGGTAGTCTAACATTGTTATGTCAGTACAAGATGCTTCCCTTTCTGAACTGATCTTAATAATGCATCAGTTAGTTAAATTATTTCCCTTGTTTCTTAAAAGAGTCCTCTGAAATGACCTGTCTTTCCAATAGACCTGCACAGCTCTCCCTCAATGTGTAAATTGTAAAGTAGGAGGATGAAAACTGAGGATCTCACTGTTTTCCTCTATCTTATTTTCAAATACAGGAGAATCAGCTGCATCATCAAAGGCTGCATATATATATATACACACATATGCATACGTATATATATATAAACTTATACAAATACACATATATGCATATACATGTATATATACATATTTTAGAATGATGTATTGCAAATCAGTTTCATCTCAACAACAAATTTATCCTCACTAGTATTCAGTCCCTCTCACCACCCTCTAATGATACACTTTTACCTCAATAATATTTCAGAAACCTTACAAATGAGATGGAAAAAAAACCCCATCCTATCTGAGGATTTCAGCAACGTGTTTGTTGTCTAACGTAATTTTGTGAAGTCATCTTGGGGTTACCTTTGGATAGATCCACAGCAGAAACCATAACAACTGCTTTTGAGTGAACTAAGAAGTGGCTTCTGGGAGGCAGAGGAGAGGGGATTGATAGTGTAGAAAGAAGCAGAAAGGTCAAAGGCAAGGAAAAAGGGAGGAGGCTGTAAGGCTGTCATGAAGATTCAACCAAAAAGAGATATGAAGTAGCTCAAAGTCCCTGACCCCCTGCACAGAGAGGCCGGGGTTGCCCGTGAGAATAAAAGGCTACATTCACATCTCAAATACTCTCGGTGCAGAACAGCAGTCCCTTGATTCACTCAAAAAGTGAGATGTCTAACTTTTTTTTTCTTCTTTCTTTTACTTTTTTTAACCTTTTTTGGATGTTTTAGTAGAAACTGATTTGAACTCAGAGGATATATTGACAGGCTGTCAACAAACTCAGAATTCAGGCAAATGCTTTGCTGCCAACAAGTGAAGGGCTTGACCTCAAAACTCCCTCAATATTTTTCAAAACAACATAGTTACTCATTTAGTGGCAATTATTGACAAACATATATTTCATTTATTTAAGTGCTCATTTTTCTGGTTCTAGAAAGACCAAAATCTAATTTTAAAGTAATAAATTAAAAATAAAGTCTGTTATGAAAATCTAATTGTCATTCCCATCTATATGGTTAAACTCATCAAAAAACTTGTGAAATAATTATAAGCATGTGTCTGGTAACCAAAAGAGGTCTCAGTAGCAAAAAAAATCATTCTTGTATCATAAATAGACTCATTGTTATCATTGCTAGTAAGTTACCCCTTCTTACGTGAATTTCTAAAATAATGTTGAAATTGTCCTTTAATTAAAGTTGTTCTATTACATTCCAAATCTTACAGTAAAGATTATAATAGTCAGTTGAATTACATATGTTTATTCCAACACTGAGGCTGTAATTTAGCTTCACTTTCATGACCTTGCCTGTACCAGAAGGACCTTTTTAATTTTTATATAATCTGTCTCAAGAGAAAATTGATCATGTGTAGCAAATTGCTTCAACTCTCATTGCATGAATTATCTAGGGTGGTAACCACTGTGGTCCTAGAGTTTAGATATGTAAAAGTAGCAGGGAATTGGCCACCGAATTTAGACTTCTAGAAGATTTGTACCCTTCAAAGTCAAATAAAACCAATACTGAATTTTGATACTGGGTGAACTTGCATTGTATGTTGTTTTATGTTTTCTTGACAGTCATTTACAAAATTCTCAATACTTAATTATCCTAAGTGCTTCTGGTAGTTGTTGTACCTGGTATTTAAAACAGATGCTGTGACTGCAAATTGTGGAATGCATGATTTAAATGCGGCTAACCGCATTATTTAACAAATCCCACTTGCTAACATCCCAACAGCACGTATCAGGAACCTGAAGTGTAAATGTTAGCATTACTCCAAATTCACATATGCAGCAATCTGCAAAACAACTCTCTTTTTTCCTTCTTCACTAATTGTTAAGAATAATTAATGCTTATCTAGACCATGCTCTGGACAAAAGCAAATTAGGGAGCTCAGCATATTTTTGCTCATTGACTCTACACAAGCTACATAAAAAAAAGATAAAGCTAGCCTGCAAATGCTAGAAGTCATTAAATGTCAACTGATTACCTGCATGGAGCTGAGTGTTTCGTTTTCTGGAATAGGCACTATGGGATGACTGGGCTGCCGAGCCAAGATGTCACAGGTTGGAGAGAGCATGAGGTTGAAAAGAGGAAAAAGAAATCCATTATCAGTTCAATTTCTATACAAAATTCCACTAAAGGTCAATAATGAAAGCCAATACCCTCAGTTATGCAAAGGATAGTAAAGCAAAGAGATCCCATTTGTGTTCAACAGACTCCTTGATGAACAGGCTCACGCTTACTACTTGTCTGTATGAAAATCTATTTCAAGGCATGGCCTGTTTTGTGTTATATCATCTTCCCATAATTAAAGGATGAGGAAGGGATAAATCACTTTCCAAATTGAAAGAAGCATCTCAAGTAAAAATCACAGCACAGACACCTGCCTTATAATGCACTTAGTATGAGATAATGCACATGAAGTTATTTAAAACTGAAACTGTATTTCTTTCACTTTGAATACCAGTCTTCTTAAATCTCCTTTGAAAGAACTCTCCTTAATCTTAAATTATATAGACATAAATAATACAAACATTGAACTAAAAAATGCTGTGTAACAGTAATTAGTATGTACGGAAAGGACATTCAGAGCTCTAATTTTCCAGTGTTTTGAGTATTATGACTTGCATCTCAGTAATGAGGTTTGATTGATGTGACTCAAGTGAAGAAACATACCAATTTCAATAAGATTGTAATTAGAATACAGGTAAATAGATAAGCTGCAGCTTATAAAGGCAATGTTAGGATCATAAGCTTATGAGATTTTCCTATACGGTAACACAGAGATGTCCTCTTTAGAGGAAAGCTTGCTGAAAGTGTTGGCATCTGGGTATTTTAGAATTGTACGTAAACAAGATTGGAAGAAGCCTGATGTTTTCTATGTATCAAAAGCATTATATTGTTTTGGTATTTAGATAAATAGTGAATTAGCAAATGATGTGTTGCTTAAAAGAATATTGCTCTTGCCCTAAGAAAATTAATTTTGAAACTGCCTTTTGAGAAGCAAAACTGATCTACTGAACTGTCTCTGTATACTGAAGTGGAATATACTTTCATTTTCTGCAATTACATTATGGATCTGCTATGTATTGCTCTCTCTGTAAATTTGCCCTGACTCATTTTCAGGGAAACAGGAACCAACTCCAGCAACAACACCAGCAGTTATGGAAACTTTGAACCATTTAGCCTTTTTATTTTTTCCCTCAAAAAATGAAAAGGCAAGTGAATAATGTAAGGCAATAAGTTATTTTATTTATTCAGCAAATTTAGACAAGTGAATAATTTGAGACATAGGAAGGGGTAAGGAGCCTAGATCCTCTCAGGGGCACCATCCCTCCCTCTACCACACACCTGGCTCCCAATTTCAGCCAGCACTGCCGCCGAGGCAGCCCCCAGACCTCACACCACCCCACTGCTGCAGCACAGCTCTTTGAACAGACATGGGAGGGGTTTAATGGCCTACATGGGAGACAGAAGTCCCGTTTCCAAACCCAGCATCCTGCAGCTACCAAGGGTGGGTAATCCTTGGTGATACACAGGTACAAAGTTCTAGCAACACCTGCGACAACCTTCTATAATTGGAATAAACCCTAGGGTTATATTTTGCCTCAACAGAATATGGTATCTCTGTATTCCAGGTAAAGTAAGACCAGTCAATCACAAAGAGAAGACGACAAGTATTGATCATTTTCTGTTTACTTTTTGATGTGCAGCTAAGCTCTCTGAGAAGAATTGTCCACTGCATGCAAGAAAGTAAATGCAGTACCTAGCCAGGTAGTGATGTAAGAATGCAATAGCTCTTTTTCTCAAATTGCACAGAGAGCCAATCAATGAAAAATGCACTTTTACTGTGTTATCTCATCCTGGCCTTTCTTGCTGGTATTCATTACCTACTGTGTTAACCTGAAATGCCTTTCTGAGTCATGATTCTGCCCTACCTTGTTCCTTGAGTATGAGGTCTCAAGGCCCTCCTTAGAATTGACAGAAGTAATGATCTTTTTTTTTTCCTTCAAGAAATATATTTACTTCATTTATTTTGATAGCATCCTCTTTTCAAACTAGAGTCAATATGTGTAACAGTCTCCATAGAGGGGGGAAATCATCTGTGTTTTCTGGAAAGACTTAACATTGATTATTTGTACATGCTTAATTGAAAGAACACAAGTCAGAGGCAAACAAGGACTTCATTGATTAATAATGGGGAGAAAAAAGTTAATACAGGCTTATGACATGGAGAAAAGCTGAACAACACAGAGTTCTCTGTTTTCACAAGGCTTGTCTGACATAAAACCTGTGAAGTTATCACAGGAGGTTCTATACATTCTACTAGTCAGGTGTCTGAAGACGTAATGTTGCCATGACATGAGTTATGGTCTTAAGGAAGGCACACGGGGCTACATTTATAAAGAACTTTAAGTAGTACCTTAGTGAATATGGAACACATAAGCCATGTGCTGTATCGTTTCCGCTGAAATAACACTTAGGCTTGCAGGTCCCTAAAAGGACATCATTGGGTTTTTCCCTGGAATCATTGGGTTTTTCCCTGGAATCATACAGCTCTGCCAGCTGCAAAGGAGTCGAGTGCCTTGGCCTGGGTGACTTCACTCTAACAGGTTGGAGACCTATTCCCTCTGCTGTTTCCATCAAGTGTCAGTGTAATCTGAAATGTGTCAGCCTTGCTGGGGAAAAGTTCTCGTGCCTGTCCTCCCAGAGTTTCACCAAGACGCTACAGTCTTATTCTTTCCTCCCTGATGTTTCCTTACAACTATGATTTTTGCGTTCTTGAATGCACACCACGCCAGTCCCACAAGCTGGATGGAACGTGCTGCCCAGTGCACTTATTTTCTGCCACTCCGTGAGTAAGAACCAAACTCTTTTGGAACAGAGAAAAGTTTGTATCTCTGCAGGGTAAAATGAACACTGTAATCAGGCCTCTCACTGTCTGGGCAAATACTGAAGGGGGGTATTGGCATCTCCCTGTTGTCTTCTCTTCATGATGGTCTGTCCAGGGTGTTTGGAGGACACTTAACAGGATAGATAGCCTACCTGACAAAACTCAGCCTTGTATGGGAATCATAGCACAACTTACAGCCCTAAGCACAGGGGAAAGATTCTCACAGAGCATGATCATCCCCCTGCAAAGATGAGCTATTGACATCAGAGTAACAGAAAGTCAGTTTAGAGGTACCAGAAAGAAAAGTAGGCAGAATGAGGTGGGATTAACCCTTCTTTACTAGATTTTGGTGATTATCATTCCTCAGAGTCATATGGGAATGTGCCCATGTCCACAAGAGCTGAAGCGTGAAAGCAACTTGGACTATATACTTTTTACAGGTGTGCTGTCTCAGTGAGACCTCATCAAGCTCTACCACTGGCAGTCTTTTATCTCTAGGTCGAAGCAGCTGGAAAAAAGTCCTATTTTCTTTAACAAATGTAAATCGATTCATCTGTTGATAGTGGAAGATGACAATATTGCTTTTATCATTTCTATTCTTGTTTTCTTTGTCAGTTACAAAATTCTGCATTACTCATACAAGGTTACTTAATTCTTAACTCTTCCAGATGTCACTCAGTTTTCTGCTAAGGTCACATTTCCTTTATTATTTCTAATAACAGCTGTCATGGTTTAAACTCCAGTCAGCTATTCACACACCTCCCAGTAGGATGGGAAGGAGAATTGGAGGAGAAGACAAGAAAACTCATGGGTTGAGATAAGAACAATTTAATAATTCAAAATAAATGAAATAAAAAATGGTATTAATAATACTAACAATACCAATAATACTAACAATACTAATAATACTAATATTGCTACTAATAATAGGTAATGGAAATAATACTACCACTACTACTACTAATAATAATATGTAATTAAAGTAAAAATTCTCACCACTCACTGACTGACACCCGTCTGGACCCCAAACAGTAAGAGCCACAGAGAGCGCAAGCCAGCATCACCAGACCCCAGTGAGTGAGAGAGTTCCCCTGGCCCACTCCCCCCAGCTTATATACTGAGCATGACATTTTATGAAATGAAATGCATTTGTGGCTACAAAAATTGTAGTCAGGAGAGCAGAATACCCTCACAATATACAAGTATTTGCCGCATGTAAGTTCAAAGGGAAATTATATACCTGGCCAAACCAACCTCTTACAGACTGAGTCAAGGCTTAGAAAAGAGGTGTTATATAACATCTTAGTTAGACCTTTGTTCATTTAGCTCTGTAGACTAATCAGCAAGACATATTTGCCTTTAAAAGGTCAGTTTATCTTTATCGTGCTATGAATCACAGCTGCCTCTGAACTAATATAAAGCTTTCTGAGGTTTCCTCAATGTAAGACCTTTTTCATAAAACTAAGTCACTCTCTAGAGGGTCTGCAACCTTTGCTAATTGAGACACTGGTTTAAAACTCTTTGGAACTAGTGAGAGAAAATGTACATAAGAAATACGAACGTTTCAACTATAGTAACCAGAGAACACTCATGTATACACTATTCTTTCAAACTACTCCATTAAGTCTTTAATCCACTTTGAATATAAATTGGGTATTCTACACTCCTATGAAACATAGAGTCATTTCTTCACAATAAGAAAAACTACTAATTTCTCAAAGACTAAAAATGTTTATTTATACATGCATGACATGCAAATATTTTTACAGAAAAATTGTATAGATAAACCATTTTTCTGAGTACAGAAGTATGAAATCTATGGTACCAATAAAAGGTAGACTACCCACACCAGCAGAGCAAAGACTACCTTCAAGTAAGGGGCATATATGTATATAATGTATAGGGGAATATAAATACAAAAATATAATATATAAATATATATATAAGAATATATAATGTAAAGGGGCAATTTACCACTATGATGCCTATAGTGTCTCTGAAATGACACAGTATAAAATCCACTTCAAAGATTCAGTCAGTTAACCAGTCAATCCTTTTGCAACTTTCAGCTCTCTATAAAAAGAAATGTAAAGTACAAATGGTGATCACAACAAAGATTTATAATGTGCCTTCAGCCACGTATGCAATAGAACATCCTGACTGACTTGCAAATCATTATTATGTACTTTTAACTTAAAGATTTCAAAACTGTCTCCAGATCCTGGTAAGTACCTGCACAAGAGGATCAACTCGCATGCAGACATGGTTCCCTGACAGGTTGTCACAGGACACAGATCAGAAGGTCATCAGAGTGGGGTGAGACTGAAAGATTTCTATCTAAATAGCAGAGGCTGGAGGAGTTAAAGGGCTTTGCAGTAGGGGTTCCTTATCTGTGAAGCTGAAGGGAAGGGGATGTACACAAGCCCAACTGTGCATTGATTTTCCTTGGGCTTCCTTTTCCCAGGCCAAGTTCAACTCCTCATACAGGGTTAGTGTATGATGGAATTGGTTGGGGTTTTCTGCCAAAATGATTTTTCAATTAAAAATACTAGCAACAGAAAAAATAATCTTTCTGCCAAACATTTTGATGTCTCTTATAAACTCTCACTAGTCATTTGCAAAATTAAAATGAAGTGTCTAATCATAAGAAATTGCATCTGTAACTGGAATATAGTGTGTCCTGACCTTGATGTTTCACTTTGGATCACTTCTATAAAATATTTAAATGTATTTCACTATCAGTGTACTTTGTGGCAATCATGAGAAGAGCCTCTGTTTTCTGCTGTGGGCTAATCAAGCTCTGCAGTTCCTCATAGACCTAGTTTCACAATTATGGGAACTGCTGGCCAGCAAGAGTACCAGGCCCGTAACGGATACTTCAGGCATGAGAACCACAAGCTATACACCCTGTACTTACATATAGAGTAAGGCAGCAGAGGAGACAAATGCCTCATCACATGGATTAGAACTATCTGGTTTTACTTAGTTCATGTAACCCAAATGATGCATATTGATTTCTGGAGTATTTAAATTATTTCAATTTTTATCTATATTGGAAGGAAAATTTCAGAATTTCCAACAACACAAGTGTTTCAAATTTCCCTCAGCATTGACTGTGAACTATTTATGGACTAACAGAAATTGAGCTATTCCTTAGAAGAGACAATGCTTCCCTGCCCAAGGAAGGAGCTCATTGCTCATTGACTGATAACAGCCGAAGAACTTTTTAACTGCTTTCCAGGTGAGAGTGTAAAATGAAATGGATTTAATTTTTAGAGCTGACATTCCCCCCACATATTTTCTTCCCAGATTAGCTGTAAAACTGAATAAGCCCTGTTTTCTGAGTAAGCTTCTTAGGCAACAGAGATCTTTGACCTTAGCTACTTTAAATCCAAGCCACAAACTCTGACTGAATTTTCAAGAGTATACATATGCAACTGTTACCTACTATATTAAAATCTGTATTAAGATCATATTCTGCTTTATAACTGCTGACACTGATTAATTAAGAATAAAAAGAAAGGTACTGCTAAAATTTAGTTTACCATACATGACTTCTTCACCAAAGTTCAGAACACTTTGCCAAAAAGAAAAAAAAAAACCAAACCAACCACAAACCCAAAGCACTAATGCCTTGGAGTTCATAACATCTCTGTACCACAGGTAAATACTGTCTTCTTTAATTCAAGATCTAAGTACTTACTTGGAATTTCACCAAAACTAATCATATTTTATGCCTTTTTCTAATGTAACTGGAAGTGGAGTTAATTAAGGCCAAATTTCAGAGTACACAATATCGCAATAACAGTTAAGTGAATTCTAATTGTGCCAATTTGTCCTTTAAAATGTAGAGTTTACCAAGGTTCATCAGCTCACTGTTTACTTTTCCTTGATATCTCAGAAGAGTTTTTTATAATCTAAAAATGCAGCAGTAAATTGTCCAGTGAAATCTGTGTTCAGTGAGGTCTAAAATAGACTTCTCTATAATTCTGAGTGTTTTGGAATAGTTTCCATTAATCACGGTTTTTTTCCCTTCAGACTTTTTTTTCTCAATGTCTTCAATACAAAGTGCACAAATATAATTTTTGGTTTTCATGCAGGTTACGTGCCCACAAAATCTTGTTTGATATCTTTCACTCAATAGTATATTTCTGCTCTCGATAGTATGTTTCTGCTTTTGCTATTAATAACAACGATTACCTCTGAGTGGCTTCTGCTCTTTGCAATTTTTTCTTTTGTTTTTATGACTATATTGCAAGCAAAGACATACCCCCAAGTTGCAGTTCCCATTTGCCAAATCATTAATAGAGATTATTTTTTAACATTCCCATTTTCTATGGTTTCAAATTTGCCTAAAAGTGAAGGTGTATCCAATCCAAATCCAGTCATGGATCAGGAAACTAGCGTCAGAAGCAGCCTCCAAGCTACGGCAAGCTTGCCTCCATCACCATGGGGCATGTCATGGAATCCCCTTCACAAACCAACAGAGACACTGGAAGCAGATACTAGAGTGTTGTAGTATTTGGGCTGTTGTGTTTCCTCTGTTTGTTCTCCTAAAATGCATGTTCACATATTAGTCTGAAGTTACAGAAGACTAAGGTAAAGACAAAGTTGCTCGCTAGGGCCAGAATTTCTATTATATTTGATATTGTTTTATATATTAAAACTGTCTGTCTGAAACCCACTATGCAGAAGACTAGATCATCCTAGAAAGCTAGGCATAAGGCTGAACTCAAGTTTTATATTATGTAGAGGCTTCTAGGAATGTAAACAAAGCCTTTTAAAGCACTTTTTGATGCTTAAGACTGGTTTAAGTTATACCAGCAGAGACAGCCTGTAGAAATAAGAAGACAGAAAGCAATAGAAGTGACTGTATGTTCTAAGAGAAAACCTGGACACATGTGCGCACAGCATTCACTGGGAAGCACCTTTTGATTTTTAAGTATGGAAAGTGTCTCCTGGGGTTTGATGCTGCCATGTTCAAAAAACCAACTTTTTGTGTGCATGTTTTCTACATGAACAGAAGTACACCAAAGAAATACCAGGGTCCCACCACCAACAGTTTCTCCTAGTGGGAATAAGACAGCAAGGCTCTCAAAATTGCCTAACTACCCAGGCTAAAAGGAGCAACACAGCAATCAATTCTGTCTTTTCCTTTGGAAGAGCTGTCTCGGCAGGTGTGGATAGCAGAGTTCTTTCCACGCACTGCATCTCTTCATTAAGTGCATACTGCTGTGTCTCCTGTTGAGCCTAAGCTTCCTACACATTCTATTGCTAATTTGATGGTTTTGAAGAAAGCAATTGATTACCAAGTTATGATCTTTCTAAAGTGCTTAGGACAAATGCCTTTCTTTAAAGATGAGCTGAGCAAGAACTCTAGAAGCAATTTCTGCAGGTTTTATCAAACCAAGTCCAACATGATAGAAACGTCATCTAAGTATGTTATGATTAAAACAGCTCACTAAACACAAGCAATGTCAAAAAGAATATACAAAGGAGACACAACATTATAAAGCATTAATTTTTTCCCAAAGAGGAGGTCCAATGTGTAGCACAGCATTAATGAACTGGCTTGTTTGCCTCTGATTTCTTTTTCTACACTAAAGCAATTTTTCTGGATCACAGATAGTAGAAGGTTGATCAACCACAATACACCTACACAAGCACAGCATTTAAATATCAAAGTTCAAAAGAGAGAAAGAAATGCTCTTCTAGAAATAAAAGCAGCTGGGATGATGTCTGGGAGAAAAGTGCTTTTCCATGGCAACCTTGAAAGGCTGCTGTGTTCACAGAATGTCAATTCCCACTATGCTACCATTAATCAAATACAAACTCCAATGAGTAAGAGATTGGATGGTGAGGTAAACACCACTGATTTCATTTAAAGAAAAATAAAGATTCCCTTTAAATATTCTGCTTACCTATGAGTCTGCAGACGTGAAAATGATTATGAAAGACTCACACTTCCAACACAACAACATTTAGTGATTTCAAGAAAACTCCATTTAGCCACAGGGAAAAAATTTAATTGGCTCGAGCCCAAAGATGGACATTAAACAAAACTTGTCCTCTGCAAGCTTGGACCTTTGCTCTTATAAGTAATGTCTGATCAGGTAGAGAAATGATAATTTTTTTAACAGTTCTCATACCTCTTGCAAAAATTCAGTTCTCTCTAATCCATTTTCAAGTCTGTGCTGCAAAATATTTAACCGACAGGGAGATTTTCACAAACAGGGACATGCATGAATCATGCTCAGCCCTTGCTGACAGAAGGAAAGAGCAGTTTGAAAGTCAGTAGGGACTGAAAGGCAGTCAAAATCCAATGCTCTCTGTCCTGACAGATATTTACATCGATTGTGCCTCCGTATGAATCATAGAATCACAGAATAGCCCAGGTTGGAAGAGTCCAACATTTTGTAGGAAAGGGAGCCTAGATGAGATTATCTAGCACCTTGTCCAAACACATTCTGAACACCTTCAGTGATGGGGCCTCCACCACATCCCTGGGGAAGTTGTTCCAGTGATTGGTTGTTCTCACTTTAAAAAAATTCTTTCACATAACAAGGCAAAACCTCTCCCAGTGTTAGTTGTACCCATTGTCCCTTGTCTTCTCTATGTGGCTCCCTGTGAAGAGAGAGCCTCCACCCCCTTTGTAGCCCCCTCTTAAAGTACTGGAATACTGTGATAAGGTGCCCCCTGAACCTTCTCTTCTTCAGGAAGAAAGAAACTAACTCCTTCACTCTTCTCCTGCCCTCTGATCATCTTTGTGGCCCTCCTTTGGTCTCTCTCCAGTCTGTCTGCATCTTTTTTGCATTGTGGGTACCAGAACTGGACACAGCGCTCCAGGTGCAGGGTTGTGTTCTTTCACCCTACACAATCCTCCATTAAAGGCTGGAGAGATTCCTAGCAGAAGTAAGCTTTGGAGTTAACCAAAGAGCTAAATGTTACATCAGGCTCTCCATCATTGCAATAGTTGCTCTCAAGTCCACTTTCCTGATCTGTTTTATTCCAATCAAAAGGAAAAGGAACTTTTTAATATACTCATATAATTATTCAAGATCAAGAAGTGTAAATAACAGCAGCAGTGCCTGGTGCCTGGGAGACAGAGTGGGGAAGAAGAGGACAAGAGAGATGACAAGGCAAAGGAGAACAGAATCAGCTCACTTGAATGGGCAACATTCTCTACTCTTACCCAAGCAGGACAGACACAACACATTGGTTCCCCCTGCCTCCTCCCATCAAAGATAAAACCATGTTGTGAAGTGACTTGGGGCAGGGCTTTCGAATTTCATCACTATGAACAGCTCTAGTCTCCAGAACCTGCCAGGTCTATTGTTCAGCCTGTAGTGACAGGACAAGGGGTAACATGTTAAAATTGAAAGATGGTAAATTTAGATTAGAAATCAGGTAGAAATTCTTCCCGGAGAGGGTGGGGAGGCACTGGGACAGGTTACCCAGAGAAGCTGTGGATGCCCCATCCCTGGAAGTGTCCAAGGCCAGGCCGGATGAGGCTTTGAGCAACCTGGTCTAGTGGAAGGTGTCCCTGCCCATGGCAGGGGGGTTGGAACTAGATGATCTTTCAGGTCCCTTCCAACCCAAACCGTTCTGTGATTCTGTGATTCTGACTTGGCTCTGGGTCCAGTCTGCCTAAACAACACCACAGTTTCCTTTCAATAAAGCATTTCAGAGAGAAACAGCTGTCATTTTCTTATGCCCTGAGCCAACAAATGAAATTATACTGGGTTGAGGAGCTCACAATATCTATCATCCCTCATATGAGAAACAAGTGATCATTCTGTTTTTTTCCACTATCCCATTTCCCATTTCTGAGGGAACACTTGTTTAAGGTAATATTTTCATGAAAGTGCAGGTGAAGAGTAGCAACTCCATTCACTGGCATATCCTGTCGGTCCTGAATAGTGTATTTACAACATATTTTAAATGATTGTTAAGAATTTTTGGCAGCGGGTTTTGCCCTCTAGTGGAAGAAGAAGCCAAGTACAACGTATAGGTTGAAATGTAACATTTTGTATAGATTGACCATGAGGACACTGACTATGTGTTTACTGGATGGCTGGATAGACAATAAGTGAGTATTATCCCTTAGTCCATAGGATGAAGAGTGGAGAAGGAGAACTCCAGTGAATTTACAGAGGTCACGGATCAGGTTTAGTAGACAATAGAAAGAAATTTCCGTGATGCCAGGATGTTGTTTATGGAACAGGTTAAACACTCTGAAATGTCAACATCTGATACTGCGTCTACTGCACTGTGTTTTCTGTTATTTTTAGGCAATAAATTAAATAATTTATTTTTAAAAACTTGACTAGTTCAAACTGTAGTTGGATGGCACAGATGACAGGGATATTGCAAGAAATAATAGGCAAAAGTTACGGAGGTTTTTATCAACATATATTGACTCAAATGTTAAATATTGCTCATGTGAATAAGATAGAAATTTACCTTTCTTTGGTTATCAAAGAATGTTAATACTATAGATCAAAACAGAAATATTAAAAAAATTAAGTGGTGAATATCTACTTCTTTTGTAAACATGTGTTTCTATTAAACTAGCCCAGTACTGACACCTGATTATTCTGTTCCCCAAAGTATTGTGCCACACCTACCTAGAGAGTAACACCCATTCAGAAATATATTTTACTAAAGGTATTTACTACCACTACCAGTAATGTTTAAAAATTCTTACCCACTTCTAATAATTGTCTCATTTTATATTAGTTAACCTTATCTTCATTGGAAGAGACTTCAAAATTATTGTAAAAAAATGAGTAAAATTCTTTTAAACATGAGGAAATAATCAATGGTAAATTGAGTTATACTGAGAATTCACCACAGTCTCAAAAAAAGATATTAGTTTCAAAAATTCTTGTTATTGTAACCAATCCTGCTTCAGAAGATCTAATTATTCATTTTTTTGTACGGATTATAGTTAACATCATAGATGCTCATGGATTTTCACTAAATCTTGTGACATTAACTAAATTAAGGGATGAATTTGGAGAAACACAAGTGTTATCATTGCATGTGGTCTTGACCAAAGTCAGGAGCTTATGTCACTTACACAACAAGAGAGTTGGCAATGGCAAGTCAACCAGAAGCCCAAATGCGTTAATTTTTTTGCTTAAATGTTCACAGCAGGTTCGTACTAGGGCCTCATTTAAAACACACCCTCCCAATTATCTCCCTGATGACATAACCATTCAAAATGCTGCAGCATAAGTATTTGATGTAAAATTAAAGAACCCTCTGAGCTTTTCTTCGATCGAATACAGCACTCTTCAAAGAATTCTGGGCTAGAGATGATGCTGCTCAACTCTGGAAAGTTACAGAACTAAACAGAGTCAGAGTTCCATAGGGAAATGAGAATATATATTAAATATACATACTATATAAAAATACATAAAAGACTAAAATAAAAAAAAAGCTGTTTACAGATGTGTGAAGCTTACAGGAAAACTGTGTGAAAGACCTTTGCTAACAGCAGACAGTAGAAGATGAACCAAGTAAGAGAGCAAATTTATGTTACACAGGGAAATGGAAGAAATCAAAGAGATAATGTAGCTCTCGTATTTACTTTGTGCAGGAAGAACCTGTCAATATCAGCGTGGTGTGACTATCAGTTTGCAAGCTCACAAAGGTTGCTTGGAATGACAAAAGCTCCTTGAGATAAAAAAATTGTGGATGAAGAGGCTTCGTCATCACCACCATATGGGTGGAATGCAAATATACATGCTGGGCTCTCCTATGACCTCTGCATTCAAGAGAAGAGTTTTGGGTGCACAGTGCTATGGGAAATCAGAGCAACAGCAAAATTTCCTCATTACATCAATTATTCAGCAAGAATAACCCTGTTTGACAAAGCAGCTAACACAATGTACCAAAAAAAAAATTACATTATCTTTAGACAATTTTTCCCTGCCTTATTAGCCTTCCTATACAAATTTCTGAGTTTCTAGCAGTGTCAATGTTAACAGCAAATACCCATTTTCATTATAAAGACTGTCTTCAGCAGTCATATGAAGCATTTGTTCATGTGAATGTCCTGCAATAAACCAGGAAACTTGTCGAAAAATACGTGATCATAAAACTATTGCCACCTAAATAAACACGCCAGCCCAGTCTAATAAAAATTGAAACGGAACGAAACCCATTCTAGCAGATGTGAAAAGGTGCTTTTGTTCTGGACAAAACCAACATGTATGACTGAAATACATTGTCTGCAGAGGTGATACTTGCTTCCAAAGCAGGCTTGGCCCTCAATGTGCCTGAAACTAGTAATGCATATATCACCCTGGTGTTTCTCCTGATGAGGAAACTGTGACATAACCTAAAGAAAAAACACAAAATGCCTGTGTTTTAATTTCTTGCGTCACAACTAAAGCACACTGTACATCTTGAAGTGGGATCATCTCTCCTGGCATCAAGATTTGATCATTAACAGCCAGATTCTGTGTTAGAAAAAGAGGATATGGGAGGGATGCATCAGAGGGGTCCAAACAGCATCTTCTATGGACTTCCACAAGTGATGTTTTTCGAACACCAGACAGGGGCTCTCTTGAGGTGGTTTGTGTCAGCTACTCTTCAAGAAGACTTAAGTCACAGGACCCATTTTTTCACCTTACAAACCTCATTTAGCCAGCCTTGTCACCCACACACCTTACACTACAAAGATTTTGTCTAAATTCCTCAGTGCTGTTTTAAAGAAAACTTAAGTGTCACCAAGGGCGCAATTCCCTTCGCACTGGTATACTGGGTTTGTGTGGCAAGGTTTTTTTAAGGGGGAGCTGCAGGGGTGGTTTCTGTGAGAAACTGCTGTAAGCTTCCTCTGTGTCCAACAGAGCCAATGACAGCCAGCTCCA
>NW_010267359.1:0-3767 GCF_000690775.1 Eurypyga helias
ATGAAGCCAATATGTTAAATAACCCCGAAGTGTGTCTGTGTGTATGATGAAGAAGGAGGTGCGTTGTTGCTGTGAAGTGTGCCTGTGTGTATGAAGAAGGAGGTGCGTTGTTGCTGTTGGGGTTGCGCACAACTCTTGTCTTCCCTGAAGATGGACGGCGCCTGCAGCTTTCCGAGCTTGGGCTTCCAAGGGGCTGACACACAAGGAAATGCTAAAGCAGTGCCAGCTCACACGCGTGGGAGGACCAGAGGTGTCTAACTTTGCCAGCCAAAGGAAGGCAAGGGCTTTGAGATGAGGAGGTGGCCTTGCTGGCCCTGCTGATGTGGTCCAGAGGATGAGATGTGCAGGGTGGGGATGCAGTGGAAGGTATTTCCCTGCCGGGGGGTTGATATGCGTCCATCCAGCGCCCTTGCAATCAGCAACGGATTGTGCTCCCTGTGCTTGTGTGCAGCTGTTTCCTTTTTGTTTTCTGTGTTATCATCTGAAATACTGCTGTTGTGCAAACAGTGTATGTAGTTTTATTTCCCTGTCCCCCCCACTGTGAACACAGGGAGGCTCTTGACCTATTTCCACATTGCAGCTTGCTGCTTCAGTCTGCTGAGGTGAATCTGCTCCCAGGGAAACACATCTCCTTTCTCCTTCCTTCCAGTCAGTAGTAGTTCAATGTCAGACTCGATTATGAAATTTAAGAAAGCAAGCTGTTACAGAATGATAATCAGAAATACTAAAGTGTAATTGAAAGTGAAAGACTGGAGTTAAAAGCTTGAAGATAATTAATTACCATTGCATAAGCACACAGAAATGTCTGTAAGTACAACTTTTAAAATAATTTTATCTAAAGCATATTGTTAATATTAAAAATATTTGGCTAAGAGACAGCAATATTGTTGTATTTAGTATGAAGCTAATGAGTTATTCAAACTGCTATTATACCTAGAAAAAAATATTCTCAGTAGATGACAAATTATTGGAATTAAAGAGAGTGGGTACTTCTTACAATTATTTTTCTTTGCACAATACAGGAGAGTCTAGAGGTTCATAATAGATTTTTATAACAATAAAGAGAAAATCAGAATCCTTACCAGTAATCAAATAATACTGCCATATGGTAAGATGATAAATGAGGTCTGAAAGGAGAACTATCATTCTGAGCCAGCAGTCCCACGAAAGACTGCATTAAAATAGCTTAGGTAGAAAACTCTAGGAAAAGTCATGATGGATGAAAAAGGATGAGTCAGAGTTACCAGGTAAATGAAAGGAGAGAAATAGGAAACAGGATGAATGGCAAAGAACAAAAAGTAAACCACTAAGAACCAGCTGGATTTGGAGCTATTAGGCTCATGCAGCAGCAGTATTACTTGTCCGGGAGCTTGTGGGGGGAGAATGAATAGCGTCAGTCTGTGACAGCTTAACACGTTGTCGCAGGCCTCTGGAGAAAAATGAATGCGGTTGGGATATTTGGGTCTGTAAAGAGTCAGAACAAATATGTGAATTTGAGTACCAATGTATGTGGTGATACCGTGCTCCCTTTCCTAGAAAAGGTGGCCATGGTTTAGCATTTTGGAATTTGAAAACATTGGCTGCAGTGTATTAAATGCAGAGCTTGTGTTTATGAGACAACATAGGGTTTTTGCTTAGTATTTCTTTCCATTCTCTCCCTTTTTCTGCTTTTTCACATTATTTTGCCTCTTCCAGTAGTGAAAGCAGTGGTAATACAGTGAGAAGTAGTAAGAGCCTTTAATCTTCTTGGCTTGTGTGATGGTTCTCTCTGTGCCCCAGAGCTCTAGGATAGGGTGTCCTTGGGCTGTTTGCAAACCGTACCTGCTCCGGGATTATCGATCCCAGCAGCAGGGATGCCTGTGGAAGGCCAGATTAGCTGAGGGTTAAACAGGCTGTGCCATCTCTTCAGCAGCAGCAACAGCTCAGGGCTGGTGTGACTGAGTAGTTATCTTCGGGGGTTGGCACGTCTTGGGGCACAGAGCTGCGCTCCTTGAGCTTTGAGCCGAGAGGCAAGTATCAATGAGGGGGCCAGGGTCTGCCACGGAAATATCCGGGGAGCTGCGCTCCTCGAGCTTTGGGCCGAGAGGCAAGTATCAGTGCAATGAGGGGTCCAGGGTCTGCCACGGAAATATCCGGGCTGATGGATGATGTGCTTTCAGAGGGATAGAGCTGTTTGGGTATGTGTGGAACTTGCTCCTTTCTGTTTACCCAAATGGGTAAAGATTTTGGTGTCTCTGAGTATGGAGGTAGCCGAATGCAAACTGCGTACATTTGAGAAGGGGTTGTGAAGAAAAGAAGTGAAGTTTGCTGTTTCAGTTCCAGTTAAGAGTTTGTGTATTCCTCTCAGCTCTCTGTTGGAGTTGTTCACTTCCAGTTTATGCCTCAAAGACACAGAATAGCCGTGTGCGGGCTGAAAAGCCTGGCTAGACAATTGTGTGCATTTGTGACTAAGCGGGATGAGAGGCACTGAAATAAATGATTTTTTAATTTGATGTGCTTATTGTTTGAAATCTGAGCATCATTTTCCTCTTTATTCAGTAGTGAGCTTTTTTCCTTTCTTTTCAGAGACCAAATGAATAAAGAGCTGTAAGAAATATTGAAGGTTTAGAATTCATAAGGTAGTTCATAAAAGTATCTCTCTGACTTTATAAATCATATTGTCCATTAGAAAGATTTTGCTCTAATGACTTGAAATAAATTGAAGCCTGAGGTGTTTTTCAAGGACCGTTTCTCTGTGAAAAACAAAATAGCTGTACAAAAGGCTGCTGCATTCTGCAGCAGTTAAATGTACTGAAAGGGGAACAATTGATTGAGAACCCCCAAATGTATGATGCCCTCCTTCAAATCAATGAAGGAATTGCTGAAGATGTCATAATTAACTACAAGTGGGTATGTTGCTCTTCCAGAAAAGGTGTTTTATGCAGATTGAATTATTTCAGAGGTGCTCTCTTCCAATTGACTTAGCCAGCTCTTGTGTATATTAGCAGTGTTCATTTGAATTGATGGCAGCACCCAGCAGCTCCAGCTGGAGAAGCGGCAACTGCGTCATGGATGCAGCAACAACACACGTGGTTGCTGCCCATCAAAATGCTGAATGATAGCACAGTGTGACAGACGACTGAAAGTATGTGAGGGTTTGTTCAACACAGTGCCTATCTCAGCAATAGTTTCCCTGTCTGTGAAGCTCATATGCTGTTTGGGCAGGGAGGGGGAAGCTAAGGGTAATAATCATAAGATTATGCTGCTGGGAATAAGACGGTTCACAGCTCCACACTGTCACAATTCCTGCTCACAGAGTTTTTCTTTCAGTGAATGAAGTGTAAATAAAATCAGCAGCCCTGATTTTTTACAGCTGCCTATATGTTATGAGTTGAGACCTGTTGCAAATATAGCAAATACGTTCCCTGATCCATATTCACCTGTGTTAATAGGTAGTTTATTAACGCCGCTTGCTAGTCAGACTGTGCATGTTGTGCAAGTGCGTGTCTGTGCATGTGCATTTCCTTCTGTCATCTGCAAGGCAAATGCTCTCGGTGCAATCCTTGCAAAAGCATTGGAACAGCATTTCAGATACATTTGTCATCTGGGATTAAAGTCTGTGCTATCCATTAATGCAGACATACCCTTGACCCAATATTTTGTTTCTGCTACAAAACTAAGCACAACGATCAACCGCGTTTGCTCCTGATGTATAAAGTTTTTGAGTTAAATGATACAATTAAAAAAAAAATAAAAAGAACACATTGTTTTAAAATGTACACTAAGAG
>NW_010267360.1:5000-7361 GCF_000690775.1 Eurypyga helias
GGGTCCGTTGCAACTTGCACATTTGATGGAGAGCTCACACTTCCCAAATATTAGCCTGCAGGGGATACTAGAAGGGTGCTTCCCACTTTCCTGGTTCAAAGTCACAGTTCAGAAGTGGAGGACAAAGAAAAAATGTCAAACTTCAGTGTCATTTGAGTTTAGTTTAGGATGAGTGTAGATGTCCTTGATCTCTGGAGTGTTGGGTTATATGCAGAAGTCCCATAAAGTAGGAAATGTTTCCCATGTCCTTGGGTAAGGAGGCCTATATTTCAATTCTTTTCCTTCCTGAAAAAGTGCTCTAGCTTTCACATTAAAGTAGCAACTTCATCTTTTTCTTCAACTGTAGTATAAACGAGCAACTCTATTTTTTTGTGGGGTTTTTTTTGGGTTCTTTTTTTGAGAGAGAGAGAGAGAGAGAGAGAAATCATACAGACACTGGAATTTCTTCAGTCCTCGATTGTGGCTTTCCCTCTGGCTTAGCGTCTGTCCTTTAGAGCAGGACTTGACTCTAAGACAATGTGATACATTTCTGATTTGCTTCTAATTGGCTGGTTTAGAAAGCTATGCATCATTATTCTAGCTGTTGTAAACCCCAGGTAAGTTTTTAATTCAGAACTGTGAAATTAACATGAAAAGAGGGTTGCTTAAAAGCTTGCTCTGTAGAACTGTGAGAATTTTTTTAGTTGCTTAATAGCAAATAACCTTTTTAAAAAAAATCTCAGACAACATTTTGCCTTACCGAAGAGGAAGAGGACTTAATATTTTTGTTGTATGGACTTCCACTTTCTTCTGGCAGCTCTCAAGCCTTATTATATGCTTGGCATAAGTAACTTTATGTTTACTGATAAACCTAACTATTTTTCAATATTCTAACAAAGCTTTCAGCCTGAGATAACAGCTTAATTATTGGCAGATAGGACCCTGATAATGACACATCTGAAGGCTGGTGGCCTGCCATTTAGCAGTCTTAGGAAAATGTGTTGGTTTTGTACTAAGTCTATGAGCAGTTACGTGTGAATTTACCTCTTGTGTGGGAGGAATCCCATTGACTTCTGTTCCTATACTTAAATTTTATGTATAAGAGTTTAATTTATGGGTGAAAAGCCTGCAACATTGATATTAATGGAAAACCTGCCTGGGATTTAGTAGTGAAGATGAATCATAAGTTGCCTGATTACTGTGAGCAGCCCACTCTAGATAACTACTTGTTCCCCTGATTTGACGTGAATATCACACATTCCAAGCAACTGAACATGTGCGATGCATGACTGAGTGTGTGCTGGCAGTCATATTTCCAATTCTTCTAAGATTACATTGATTTTTCCAGGCACAATTCCTTGCTATCTGAAAGGCTGTATTTAAATTAAAATGTATATTTTCCTACTTACCCTTCTTTTGTGAGCAACTTTGGTTTTTCACATCTAGCCCCACCCAAAAGAATCCTTTATCTTTTGGAATATTGCATCGTGTAACAAAGGAGAACCTCTTCCCAGATATCTCTCTAATCAAAGTACGCATAGAGTCAGTAGTGCAATAGAGTAATAATGCCATCCAGAGGGACCTTGACAGGCTGGAGAGGTGGGCCACTGCCAACCTCATGGAGTTCAACAAGGCCAAGTGCAAGGTCCTGCACCTGGGTTGGGGTAATCCCAAGCACAAGTACAGGCTGGGTGGAGAGTGGATAGAAAGCAGCCCTGAGGAGGACTTGGGGGTACTGGGGGATGAAAAGCTGGACATGAGCCGGCAGTGTGTGCTGGCAGCCCAGAAAGCCAACCGTATCCTGGGCTGTATCCAGAGAAGTGTGGCCAGCAGGTCGAGGGAGGTGATTCTGCCCCTCTACTCTGTTCTTCTGAGACCCCACCTGGAGTGCTGTGTCCAGCTGTGGGGCCACCAGCATAAGAAGGATATAGACTGGTTGGAGCGAGTCCAGAGTTAGGCCACAAAGATGCTCAAAGGGCTGGAGCACCTCTCCTATGGGGACAGGCTGAGACAATTGGGCTTGTTCAGCCTGGAGAAGAGAAGGCTCCATGGACACCTTAGAGCAGCCTTCCAGTACCTGAAGGGACCTACAAGAAAGCTGGAGGGGGACTTTTTACAAGGGCCTGTAGTGACAAGACATAAGGTAATGGGTTTAAATTGAAAGCAGGTAGATTTAGATTAGATGTAAGGCAGAAATCATGCCCTGACAGGGAGGTGCAGATGTTTGCTTTGAACTGTCTCTTTGGGAGCTTCCAGGGATGGGGTATCCACAGCTTCTCTGGGCAACCTGTTCCACTGCCTCACCACCCTCTCTGAAGAATTCAAGGGAGAAGTGCTTCAGCCCTCTGATCATCTTTGTGGCCTCCTCTGGACTGGCTTCAA
>NW_010267360.1:7637-39991 GCF_000690775.1 Eurypyga helias
CCCCAACCCAGGTGCAGGACCTTGCACCTGACCTTATGAACATCATGCAGTTGTCACAGGCCCACCTCTCCAGCCTGTCCAGGTCCCTCTGGATGGCATCCCTTCCCTCCAGCGTGTCGACCGTGCCACACAGCTTGGTGTTGTCAGCAAACTTAGTGAGGGTGCACTCAATCCCACCGTCCATGTGACTGACAAAGTTGTTAAGCAGCACCAGTCCCAATACCAACCCCTGAGGAACACAGCTTGTCACTGATCTCCACTCAGACATTGAGTTGTTTGACACCACTCTCTGAGTGCTACCATCAAGCCATTTCTTTATCTACAGAGTGGTACACCTGTCAAATCCATGCCTCTCCAATTTAGATACAAGGATGTCATGTGGAATGGTGTTGAATGCTTTGCACAAGTCCAGGTAGATGACATCAGTTGCCCTTCCTTTATCTACCAAGGTCATAACTCCATTGTAGAAGGCCACTGTATTTGTCAGGCACGATCTGCCTTTGGTGAAGCCATGTGGGCTGTCACCAGTCACCTCCTCATTTTCCATGTGCCTTAGCCTGTATTCCAGGAAGATCTGCTCCATGATCTTGCCAGGCACAGAGGTGAGACTGACTGGCCTGTAGTTCCCAGGATCCTCCTTTTTTTTTCTTTTTAAAGATGGGAGTTATATTTCCCCTTTTCCAGCCAGTGGGAACTTGATCAGACCATCACAACTTCTCAGACATGATGGACAGAGGTTTAGCAACCCCATCCACCAGTTCTTTCAGGACCTGCAGATGTATTTCAGGAGGTCCCATGGACTTGTGCACCTTCAGGTTCCTTAGGCGTTCCCGAACCTGATCCTCACTGATCATGGGCGTCTCTCCATTCTCCCAGTCCCTGTCCTTGTCTTCTGTGACTCGGAGGGTATGGCTTGTGCCCTGGCCAGTGAAGACCAAGGCAGAAAAATCATTGATCACCTTGGCCTTCTTGATATCCTGTGAAACCAGCCGTCGTTTCATTCCACAGAGGAGCCATGTTTTCCTTGACCTTCCTTTTATCACCTATAGAAGCCCTTCTTGTTGTCCTTGATGTCCCTGGCCAGGTTTAATTCTGTCAGGGCTTTAGCTTTCCTAACCTGATCCCTGACTTCTCAGACAACTTCCCTGTCCTCCTCCCAGGCCACCTGTCCCTGCTTCCACCCACTGTAGGCTTCCCTTTTGCACCTCGGTTTTTCTAGGAGCTGTGTGTTCATCCATGCAGGCCTCCTCGTGGTTCTACCCAACTTCCTCTTCATTGGCATGCATTGCTCCTGAGCTTGGAGGAGAAGATCCTTGAATACTCCCCAGCTTTCTTGGGCCCCTCTTCCCTCCAGGGCTTCATCCCATGGAACTCTGCCAGTCAGTTCCCTTAAGAGTCCAAAGTCTGCTCTCCTGAAGTCCAGAGTAGCATGTCTGTATGCCATCTTATGATGGTAGTCCCTTGAAGGTTTAAAAGAAAAAGACCAAACTTTGATAAACTGAAGTAAAGATCTGTTTCCCCATGAGAACAACTATGTTTTCACTAATCTCAACTGTACCAGATTTTATGAAACAAAGAACATGACAATAACCCCATAAGTAATGAAACTTTTCATTGGCTGCTTTGACAAAGATTTTCAAAGCAATTATACTATGCCATCATGGCATATCTGACATAGGCAGCTGAAAATTTTTTCTAGACTGGAAACTTAGACTCCTTTATTGCTTTCCACCACAAATTCAATAATGATCATCTTTTTTCCAAGCCATTTTTTGAATTTTCCTACTCCACATTACTTTTCTAGATGCTATCATCAGTATCAATACTGTAACCTGAAAAATGCAGTATGTAGAAAAATACGAGTCCACCTATTTCCATAAAATAAAAATCTGTAACAAACATTTAAAAGATGTAATATACAGTCAGACCCTTAAATAAGACATTTTTAATGAGCAGAACACTTGGTATGCTCATGTCAGTCATCGAAAGGGGGGTTTTAATAACTAAAAAGACTCCTGTGAAAAGAGCCACCCAAATGCAACGTTAGCAGTTACTTACTTGAAAGGAAATGCCATTACTGATCCTAAATCCTTACTTGTCACCAACTATCCATGTAACTTTTAGAACATCGCTACACAGTTACAGCTTATAACAGAAAAAAGATCCTACTCTGAGAAAAAAAAAAAATCTTCCTAGAAAAATCTTCTCAGAACCACCTATCTTAGTGTTCAAACAGCCCTCTATCCTCACTGAGCTTATTGGTACAAGCAAACACTGTGCAATACCAGATGTTCTCAATGGATCAAGAGTGTGCCTGAGCATGAAATGGAAAATTTGCCAAGACATCTGTGAAGTAAATAATCCCTACAACAGACCTATTTAACATCTTTGTATTCTATACCAGTACTTCCAGGGTTGTAATATATTTCAGGTGTTTTGGTGGTAACTGTGCAAATGAAACCAAGCCACCCGTATGCCCCAGATTGAATGGCACAGAAAGTCTGTCAAGAACAAAAATCTTCCAGGTAAGGATTTCTAATAAAACAATTGTTCTGTAATCTCTCAGTCCTGATCCTTAAGGGTAACTCTCAAAAATATCTTCAGAAGATGAGAACAGGACTCAAATTTGTAATTCTACTGTAGTTTTAAAAAAGTAATTCTACTAAAATTGTGCAGTGGTTTTGTTGTACACTCTAACCTTTCCTAACTTATATATGTTTTAGAGGCTATAACCTTCCTGTCTTAGTAACCCTTCTAAGTAGTATCTTCTCTTTCTCCCCCTTTACCTCCTCTCCTGAAATCTCCTCTTCTCCATAGTTTCCATTGTTCTTATAAAGATAGCACAATTCATACTTATATAGTTCTCACCTTGTATTTAGCTTCAGAAGCTGTTGCATTTGTTTCAGCTCAATCACCCGCATTATTTCCTGTGAACATTATTCATCCTTCTTGCCTCTTCATGTTCTGCTTCAGTATGTTTTAAGGGAGAGATCCTAATCAGAGTTCAGACATCTTTTAAAAATTATGTATGCACTATTGGTAAATTTATTTGGGTCTACTGCATTATCTTGGCATTTTGGCACCACAAATCTTTCCATCCCCCATTCCAGTTTGTTTTCATTTGTGAATTTGATGCATGAGAGCCTTAGGGTTGAGCTCAGTAACTGAAACATTGTCTCTTTCTCTAGAGGTTCAGTTATGTGATTATTGTGACAGGTTTGAAGCGCTCATGTTCTTTCTCTTTGAATTTTCACTAGGTTAACTGTTTGTGAGCCATGCCATGCCCTAGATAATTTATCCCTAGACATTCTTTAACTTGTACAAAAATGTCTTGGTTCTTCGTGTAGCTGGTATTTCTCCTGATTAGGTTTGCCCAAATTCTACTTGGAAGGACACCTCGTGTTGCTACATACCTACTGAGACACTCACATGGACCAACACCTCTTTCCTCTTCACTTGTTTCCTACAGCTATCATTTTATTTGTTCATAATAGACACCATCTGCTGTAGTCCAGTTTTATGATTATATGGGAAGGTATCCCAAACTTGCCAGATGTTGCAAGGCATTGTGTTAGTAATTTCTCCAGCTTTATTTCTCAGCAGAAGTACTCTTCTACTGAGACACCAATATCTCCTGAGAAGCATAGCTATATTTTTTCTATAGTATTGAAGGTAAGTTCAAGCTGAAGTGATTGTGATTAATTGGTGCCCTCTCTATCATTAGACACTGAAATAGTATTAAAACTCAAAAACGTGTCAAACTTCCAACCAGCTTTTGATACTCTGTTCTATTTTAAACATGAAGCCTCTTTGCTTTTAGCTGTTTTTTATTTCTGAAGCCAAGTCAGTTGAGTTGGGGAATTCAGTCTGAAGCACTGTGCTGCTCTTCAGACTGTTTTCCTTCTTACAGTCTTTCAGTGCAAGTAAAACACAGGTGATCTATCTCCCTCAGGCAGTGCTAGCAAAGGTGGTGATGGTCTTGAAAGCCCCTATGGGTTGTTTCCATGGCTCTTGGTGAGATCATCTACATTTTAAGGACATAGATTATTAGCTCTTCGCACCCTTTCTTCTTGAATTCAAGGGACCACAAATAATTTTCATCCTTCATTTCCTGTTGACCAAGATTACTTTTAATAATGTAAAAACGTGAAAAAAATTCATCCTTTCAAGAGAGCATTATAATCTGCTGTCCGTTGTCAGGGGGGCACAACTTTCAGCTTAACTCTTGGTCATGTTTCAGGGATTGAGCACATTTTATCCCTGAGACCAAATGTACTGTTTCTAACTACAAACTCTGTCAGGCTAACAAAAAGTCAACCTTGAAATCCTGTGAGAGAATTCTGGTTTAGAACATTCACTTACTAGATCTTTGTAACAAGACAGGACAACATTTTCAAAACAAGGAAACATCTCTTAGTCAACCTGACTGTTGGATTTTAAGGCATCTTAGAAAAGCCAAGCTTACATGCATGCCTGTGCCAAGATATTTACTTGTTTTGGGCTTAAAGAGTCCAGGATTTGATATCTGTGCACCAGAGAGCAATTTTTTACATCTCTCTTGCTTTGTTTCCTAGGCTAAACAAAGAATTTTCAAAGGTTTGCATGGGTTTTTTCTCCATGGCTGTTACTTATTTCAAGTTAATTTCTCATTATTTGTCTTTTGTTTTACCTCCAAATGATAGTTGAATTTATATTCTGAGTTTGTGATGACTTACTCGTACTGATTCTGGCATGTTAATATATGAAAGCATGTTGTGTATGGCATTCTGTCTTGCATTGCTTCCTGAACCACTTCTCTTTTTCAATAAGCACACAAAATAAAGTTGAAGCTTTTGTAACTTGTGGTTACAATCCAGGCAGAATTCAAAAATAAGAACTTTGGCTCCAAAATTCTGGTCAAGATCATGTGGTATAATTACATAACTTTTTTAGAGAAAATTGTACATTCACTGTCTGCTAGGTAGGATTATTTTCCTCCCAGTTATTACACAGTGCTACTGTGACCTGTTTCTTCTCTTTGCAATTGGAGTTTTATGTCAGTGTTGAATTAGTTTTCCCCTAAACATCCTAAAAACTATTTTTGAAATATTTTGTGGTGCTTGGAAATGAAAAGCACTGTGTAACTGTAAGATGATTTGTTAGTATTAGGCAGAAAAAATAATTTTATTTTCTAATTATTTTTTATGTTTGTTTTGCTGTGACTCTTAGCACTTACATTTGGTGAGAAAGAGATTTTTTTACTGGTATGATGTACTTATTTTCTTTCTTTTCCTTTGCCATTTTATTCCCTCACTTTAGTAATTTGCAAGGAAAAGGCAGTTCTGTTGTGAGAAGCAAGCTTTTTTCCTTAAAGTCACAATCTTTGTACTATAAGGCATCGGTTACATTGAAAAGTATTGTTGATTTCTTCAGGCATTTGAAATGAATTGGTAGCAAACAGAAGAGAAGGATGTGTACATATATGAGTGGATAGTGAAAATAGATCCAGTTTAGATAAACATCTTGAATATTAAATATTGCAGGTTCTAATATGTTAATATTGTAATATTATTTGTGTTCATTTCTCCAGTTTACTTGAAGAATGTTCCTATTTACTGTTAAAGCCAAATCATTTATGTGAAAAGATTTATTATAATTCCACAGAATTTTGTCTTATAGTACATATAAAATTGCAGTAAAAAGTCAAGCGTTTCATGTTGTTAAATATTTGTGATGAGGAATGTTTTAGCTAATTGTATCTGATGATCATAGACTCCTGTGTTTATGATAATTATTACCAAGCCATCCAGTAACATATCATTAAAACTTGAGTTTGTAAATGAAAAACAGTGTTTAATTGTGTAGGAAATACTCTGTAAGAATCTACTAAAAAGAATAATAACCTTGAAGCAAATTTTTACAGATATTTTTAAAAATAAGTCACGATAGATGCACGAAAGGAAGAGAAGCAATACACAAAAGCACAATGGATATGTCCTTTAAATGTGCATGTCCTGATCTCGTAAGTTTCCTAGACATTCTACTGTTCTTAATAAATTTTTGCAATACAGTGTAATGATTTTTTTTAAATGCTTCTCTGATAATACTCTTTTTTTTTAATCTAGACTCTTGGTAAAGAAAGGTGGGTTAATCACTAGGATATCTGTAGAGACATCAATTTTTAAGATAGAATTTTAATACCAATCTAAAGCCAAATCTTAAGGATGAGCTGGGTTAGCCACATGCTTAACTTCTAATTTAATATTAATTCCTAGTATATATGCAAAGAGTTAGATGTTACTTTCCCTTGTACATACTTAGTACTATACAAAATAATCAATAGATGTGGGTAAAATGTATTAGATCACTGCTGTCTCCAATTACTCCTTAGTGTTCCTCACACTGCATCATGGACTTCTAATTATAATACAGTATACAAATTATTTTAATCCCATCCGTTACACATTACTTCATTAAAAAAGTACTAGTACTACTAATCATGTTATATGCCAGTAATTGCTACTTGTGTTGGACACACAGTTGTTGGTAGTATATGCAGTGCTAAAAACTTGCAGTATACTCATATTGTAGTCAGTGGGATTTTTCTCTTAACCTCAGTGGGTCCAGGAGCTGACAAAGGTGCAATAGGAAAGGAAAGAAATAAAAGAAAAATGGCAAAGAATAAAATTAAGAGGGAGAAGGTTGCAAAGAAACAAACAATAGTAAAATAAATCAAATAAAACAGAGTAGACATTCAAAAGGTTAAAGCTATGGGCTGAAAAGGGAATGTTGGCAAAGGTCGGTTAAGAAGAGGTTAGCTGTAGGATTATAAACAAAAAAGGAGATTAAAAAAATAGAAACTAAAACGAGTCAGACAGAAAGTAGGCAAGTGGAGAGAAATGAAGAGAGAGAAGGAAATTCATCCTGCTGGAGATAGTTTCTCCTGTCACTCACAGATAAGTATTGCCTCTAGAAAGGTCAGTTCAGGCATTGCCAAATGACAGAAGTGATAGGGGAGAACCACATCATCAGATATAAGGTGAGTAAAATAGGGTTCAAGATGTAATTTTTTATCATTGATAGGACAGTGTTTACTTTGACAAATCTATGAATCCCCCCTTGAAATGTGTGGGGAGTTCTGGTGAATATAACTAACTTTTTTCTTCTGCCATTTCTGGAGTCACAAATTTCTCACACCTAAATGCGTGGTATAGCATATTCTGAACTGGCCAGCATGTTGAAGCCTTAGAAAGAAGTTGGCATTGAAAGAGGTACTGAACACCAGAATCGTACTTTAGAAATTAAATAATTTAGTTAAAAAATGGTTTGTGAAGTCTTGGCTTACTTGAAAACTATTCTTTGTAAAACAGATCACATCTTCTGTAAAGAAAACACAGCATTGTCTTGTTTCAGTGAAGATGTTGCTCCTGACTTGAGTAGTGTGCCTACAGTAGAACTCCAGTCTCAGGTTTTTCTTTCTGTGTTTATGCTTCCTTTCATCCTATAATTGAGTGTTAGGAGTTTGGGGTCTGGACCTTTTCATAGAAAATAGTGGATGGTAGTGCTGACAGTAACAATAGGAAAAACAACCAAGTGCTAAATTATGTATAAACCTTCAGGTTTTCATTTTTTGTGGAGGTTAAATTTGCAATATATTTTTGATGCAGTAGATGATGTTAATAATTATCTCACGTTGCAGCATTTTCCTCGCGTAATTGACACAATAGGCAGTGAATCCTTATAGACCAGTTTGGTTTGCTCTTTTTGTATCTGTTATTAATCACATGAGGTAACGTTGAATTTATAGTTAATTTCCTTTTACTTGAACAAAACTGTTTTACAGGATAATTTCAGATTATATTAACAAATAGAAAGGGCATGACAGAAAGAAAAGAAAGCAGCATGATAAACGTTGTGACCTTCTAGTGAGAAACAGTATGGCATGCATAAAGGACTGCTGCACTAAATGGAGGAGGGGGAGAAGGAAGTGGGTAATTATTTGTAGCAGTGCTTTTACTGTTGTTGGAATGAGGCAGACTAACAGTGGCAGCAGTCATTTTGCTGAATCAAAGTCCATGTTAGTCGCATTATACACTGCCACAAAAGGTTGTTAAGGCTGGTATTAGCATGTACCACTGAGGACATTGGAAGGACTCGATCTGTCACACTAAATCGCCTTCTTGCCCTCAACCATTGAAGTCTCCAGTTCCTCTGACATGTTCTTTCATTAATGGCCTGGCCTTGACAACTGATCCTAATTGCCTCTGAACCGCACTTCATGTATTATTGGTGTCTGCCTGCCCTGGTTCATGTCAACAAGCCGCAGCATGCACAGGGTGTGCCCGGTGCCTTTTGCTGAAATGATGCTCACATAGTCATTTACCTCTGAGGGTTTAGGTCTCACTGGGAATGAAGTATAAAGCTAAAGATCTTCCTGTCTCTTCTTAGTAATACTTTAATGTGGATCTGTGCTATGTACTTATTAGGCATGTATGAAGACTCAGTAAAGCATCAAGCCAATTATGCAAGATTCCATTAAAGCATAGACTGCAAATGCAAAATAAAACTTGTCTGCGCTTTAGTTACTGAGTAAGTGTTTGTTTACTCATTCTGAAAAGCTTATTCTACTAGAAAGTATGGCTTACACTTTATTTGCCATAAATAAAAATTCTGTTCTAATTTAACAGTATAAAAGAAATGTTATTTAATATTGACAGAGTTCCTGTAGGTTGATGTTCTGACTATATAAATAGGTGGGGAAAGGATCTCATTAATTGACATGTAAATTAAAGCAAAAGCTATTTGAAAATCTTAATGTTGTCTCCTTTCCAATGAAACAGCTTCATAAATATGTTTATAATATTTCTGAGAATGTTTTTACAACGTACATTTCATTTCATAAAGCAATAGATTTTTTCTTTATTCTAAGCCCTTTTAATTTTCAGTCTTGCAACCTGTAAAAAGTGTGATACATTTTAATCCTCCTTCTGCAGTATGCATTGTATTTTCACATCGAAGTTTTATTTTTAAATCTATAGTAACATATCTGCCTGCCCAAAACATTTATATATTTTAAGCATGGCTATGATTTAAAACCTGTATAATTTCTTACAAGATTTTCTATGATTACCTCAGTCATCGAGAAGACTGAATAATTTGAATGGGGAGCCTTTTAAGCATGCAAGTTCTACCAGCGATAATAAAAAATAAATCACAGAAGCTCTTTGGTGCTAGGTATCATTTAGCCTAATCTAGACAGTGACATTTGGGCCACTAACAGCATAATCACAGTTATTGCTACAAATTGCTCCATGTTTGAGTTTTAATGTTATAAGTAAATTATGCCACAGGATAAAATATATGCTTCTTTGGGAATTAAACATGTTTATTTCAGCAATGTGGATATGGAATACTAGGCAGATGGCAAGTTTTTTTCATGTAGTAATACTGCCACCTTCTGAGCCAGTGAAGAATGATTCAGACATGTAGCTGGTTTCTATCCTAGGGACTTTCTGAAGATTGTGCTGCAGGTTGGTGGTTTTCTTTGAGTCAGCAGCATAACCTCCCAGTGTCAAAAGTGCTCAGGACCAGAAACTGCCTGAAACCCATTGCTGAAATTGTTTCAAAATCCACTCTGGGAGGTAATTTAACTTTTCATGAAGATTGCACTCCTACTGAGAAAATCTGGCAGACTAGAACAAATAAGCAGAAAAAGTCTATGAGGAAAATTTTGTTAAAAATGCTATTCTAAAGATGTACTACCATTGAAATCCAGAAATTAAAAAAACCTTCTTATTCTCTATACTCTGTCAAAAGACTGATCCTGAGTTAATTCTGATGCAGGAATTACACAGGAGGAAAGGTTGCTTAGTGGTTTTAGGGCAGAGGTGGCCACAGCTGGGATTAGAAGATGAAGGGGATTGCGAATGTTCTTTCACCATCATTCATTCAGACAACGTGCCCTTCAGCAGAACAGCAAGCCCTTCTGATTTTCTCAAATTAGGAAGATTAGCATGAAGCGCATAATGCGGGATGATGGAATTTGTCATAATTTGCATTGTCCTGGAAAGATTCAGTTTGATAGAGCGATGCATCTCAGAGCATGTCATGTCCCACGGGCAGGTCATGGAGGAAGCTCGGCAGAAATAATTTTGCGATATGTGCATCAGTTGTAAATGCCTCATAACCGATTTGTCAAAAAAGAAAAAAAAAAAGAAAAAAAGACAAAAAAGTGGAGGTCAGGAGAGTTGAAGGAGGTGGGCATTTGCCCAAACACACATGGAAGTTAGGTATGGTAAGAGTAAATTAGACTTGCGTCATTTTGGAGTAAGACATGATTACATGTAGTAAATGAACACGTTGACTAGAGACTTGACAGGTTGCAGGTACAATTTTAGTTTCTACAGTATGTAAGAAAGGTAGATCTTTCATTAATTGCATTATGAAGTTTATTTAAGAAAATTCTTTACGGAAATTATCAGACACAAGAGCTTCAGGATCAGTTTTCTGAGCGATTGCTTCTGACCTTGATAATGTTCCCAAACTGCAGATAGAAAAGGATAATCAGCATGTAGTTGACAAAACGGACATGACAGTGTTACTTATATGCTGCGGCATTTCTGGAAATAGGCATGTAGAATTCAGACAGGCAAAGGGAACACACTTATTTACAGTAGCATAGCAAGAAGAAAAGGTCCAATGTCATGAATTGACCATGGTTTATTTATGGACCATCTGACAATGAAGCAACAGTCTTTGATATTTAGAAATCTCTTCTGCCCAAGAACATTATAACTAGTGCTCATAGGTTACGTTATTTATCATTTCAATATCTGGTTCTACTTGAGGAAGACATTTTGCAGTGTCTCCTTTATTTGTCTTTCTTTATACATTTCAAACAACAGATTAATGCCGGTGCTTCAGTAACACTGATCTTTTGTGACAGTTGAGCATTTGCGAGTTGAGGGTCTAATAACAAAATCAAAATAAAAAAGGGAAAAATAAAAAGGCAATTGTCACTTCTACGCACCTACTTTATTGTCCATGGGATTCAAATAATTCTTCCTACCTGAGGTTGGTTGTCAAGCTGCTGTCTTTCAGATGATTATTGTTGTAGAATTCTGATTTTTGAAAACTGAATTACCTGAGGGTACAACTCAACATAAATAAATCTTTCAACACCCAGTACCTGGAATCAGGATACATGTGAAACTAATAACACTGCACAATTACTATTTGATCGAGTGTGTTGGTGTGAGTTTTTTGGAGGAAAGTATTTATAGGGTTCTGCATAAAAACCATGTTTAAAGAATGTCAGTCCGAGCCATTAAAAATATTTTTTTGTCTGCAAAATAGTAGCTCTCTGTAAAAGGGGCTGTGAGTTCTTGATCTCTTTCTTTTCCGTAGTTTACATCTGTGATTAAGTTTTCAGACAAATTGCTGTGGTAGTCAGAGATGATAATTGATATGTGGTACCAGTGAACAAAAAACACGATTTCTGTAACAAGAGAGGGTTCCTGTGTCTTATATATAGATTACAAACAATGAACTATATCTGTTGCTGAATTGGAACTGCAGAACCTGTATTATTTAGGATTGCGCTGTACGTGGTTAAGAAAAACAATCTTTAGAAGTCGGAGTGTGTTTTTATTACTTTGCTGGGTGTTATATGCAGATTATATTTTTTAAATGACAGAATAAATAATCTTTACATTTTTGTATTTAAAGGATGGTTAATATTTTATTCGTAAGATATATTCTGGTAACTTTTGAGTGAAAAGCAACAAGTGTCCAGTTTTTCTGTCATTTCTTTACTGGTGTTTCTCAGAAAATGTTTTGCACTGTCTGCTAGCCAATTGGCTTTGGTCACAGAGCTTGTCTTTGAGTTGTGAGGGCTGATGGTGATGAGTGAACAACTTTGATTTAACAAGTAAGCTTTAAAAATCTCAGAGCAAAGAATCACTATTGATAGTCTTTTCCTGTGTGACTTAATTATAGAATATAAAAATAAAGCATCTGGTGATACGAGAGCAGAGCTCAAAACCTACAGAACTGATTGAAAAATATAATAGCTTTGAAACTTTCCATTTACCACTACTGTTTAACTATATGTTTCAATTTAATCTTGAGAAAGAATTTTAAATCAGTATTTTTATATTGGGCCTCTTTGTGAAATTTACTTCTACTATCTGGTGATGGATTTAAAACATGTCCATAGATTTCCCTTTTCTGATATCAGGATCTATGTAAAATACTTAAATTATTTTATTTTCTACACACGATATTTTGTTAAGAACGTGTCAGTGAAGGATGAAGCTATGGAAGTATACAAGAAACAGGTGGTACAACTTTTTATGTAAAATCATCTCCATATTTGCCATTTCTGATCATGAGAGTTCATTTACCTCTTTTTATAGGGTCCATGTGGTATGAACATGGAATTCAGTAGCTGAATGTTGGGTAGAATTCACAGAGTTTCTTTTTTTTATTACCTTTGGAGAAAGGCAGTATATGATATGAGATATTTGGTGTCACTCTCATTTACATGGGGGACATTCTAAAAGGGACAAAACGCTGAAATAAAGAAAGTATGCAGTGTCTGATGAGCATATTTTTCTAGCTAATAGGTAATATACTATGTGGGAAGATAATCAAAATCTAATTCTTTTCTGTGAAACCATGCTCTACTAAAGCTACTAACATAAAAGAAATGAGGTAATATTGTTCAAAAGGAAGGAGAGGAGGCCATAAGAGAAAAACTGGGGTCTTTTTTTCCAGATTTGCAAGGATTTCAGAGAGAAGAACATATACTCCAAAGTTCTTTTTTTCTACCTTTTTCCATGTATTTCTTCTTTCTTAGCTTTTACATCTGGAAATCTTCAGAGAAATTAATGGAGAGAATATTTTGCACATGCATAGTAAGTGTTGTCCTTTGAAAATTACTTTACTCTAAAGGGATTTTGTCTATTGACTGTCAGTGACTTCCAATGTTGTTTATCAGTGTGTATGAAAAAAACCACAATTTTGTTTTTCCAGTCATTCATGCCACAGATTCAATCTAGGAATTGCTGTTTGATCTATGTTCTTTCTATTCTTACAGTTCTTAACTAAAAAGGTTCTTCAGATTCAATTCTGCTCTAATGTGCACATTTGTAACCCTGTCTGCTTCTCATTCCTTAGAGCTTCACATGTAGTTTCAAACTTCTGAATGAGGAATTAAGCTGAAGATAATGAAAATCCCATGTCTGAAGGCAGAGATTGGAGCAGTCTGTGGTTTTAACATCCTCAGTAGGATGTGTGCCAGTCACTCAACTCAAGAGAAGGCAGAGAGAACAGAAGGCAAGAGAACAAAAATTATGCAGGGAGAGGAAAGTCCTTCTTACATTCACCTGGATATAGGTCTTTTATTGGGTATTATGTTCTTGGCCACTGGGTCTTTGAGTTTGATCCTTTGAGAACCAAATGTTCTAACTTTCTGTAAAAGCAGGGTAGTGCAAAACAGGCCCAGCATAGGGGTCAGGTGTGGATCTTTCTTACTTGTTTAGAAGTCAGCTTAGGGGATGTAAATCTGAAACCTTATGATGCCATATAACAAGTCATTTTTTCAGGGAAACAATTCATATAAATAATGTTTCCTGCCCTGAAATTACATAACTACTATAAAGCACCAGAGAGAACCTAAATATTTAAGTGATTTTCTTTGTTGGAAATTCATAACTGAAACATCTGTTTTAAAATTCTCCTAGACTGTTCATGAACTCTGTAGAAATTTAGCCTAATATTTTATAGAGTTCTATTGCTGTAGCTCTTGGGCTTAGTAAAAAAGGGAGGAGGTACTCATTCCCATTCTGATAGACAGAGGAGAAAGGTAAAGTCAGACTCTGCTTTACAAAGAGTTTATGTCCTCTATCTTGTTTCCAATTGGTCTGTAAAAATGGGAAAGGATTGAGGGAAGAAGAAACAGGAGTGCAGAAGTAGTATCGTTTGTATGTGTGACAGAGTGAATGTGGTGCTCTACATTACGCTAAAACTATTTATAGAGAATCTGAGAGTGGAAAGATACAGTCTGTAAATTGGAAATTGAGTCAGAGTGTGTCTATACTGCACTCACCTAGCTGTATTGTACAGTGCTCAGTCTGTTGGCATTTCAGCTACTTCCGTATTTCATTGTTCTGAGAAAATGAGAGGAATGGGAAAGAGCAGAACAGAAGATATTATCATTGAGAGGAAGAGCAAATTGCCAAGGAAAACAGGGGGAAAACTCTTGTTACTGACTGGGAATGTGTAAAGCACATTCGTTCACCTGTGGGATGGAGCTGTGAATTATGCTGTAAGATGCCCTGCTCACGTACCTGTCTGTACAGACATTTCACAGAATCACAGAATGGCTGAGGTTGGAAGGGACCTCTAGAGGCCATATTATCCAACCAAACAAGGCCACCTAGATCATGTCCAGACAGCTTCTGTGGATCTCCAAGGAGGGAGACTCCACAGCCTCTATGGACAAACCTGTGCCAGTGCACAGTCACCCTCACAGTAAAACAGTGTTTCCTGATCTTCAGAGGGAACCTCCTGTGTTTCAGTTGATGCCCATTTTCTCTGGTCTGTCCCTGGGCACCACTGGACTGACTGACTCTGTTCCTTTTGCAGCCTCCCTTCAGTTATTCATATATACTAGTTGAGATGCCTTCCCTGAGCCTTCTAAAAGCAAAACAGTCCAAGTTCTCTCAGCCTTTCCCAGTAGGTGAGTTGCTCCAGTCTCTTAATCATCTCAGTGTCCCCTTCGTTGAACACTCTCTGTCTTGTACTGGGGAGCCCAGAACCAGACACAACACTCAAGGTGTGGCCGCACTACTGTTGAGCAGAGGGGAAAGATTACCTCTCTTGACCTGCTGGCAATGCTTCTCCGAATGCAGCCCAGGATACCATCACTCTGTGCTGCAAGGGCACATATCTGGCTCATGTTCAACTTGGTGTCCACCAGACCCTTCAGGCCCTTTTCTACAAAGCTGCTTTCCAGCCACTTGGGCCCCAGCATGGGTTGATTCTGCCCACAGGTACAGGACTTTCAACTTCTCCTTGTTAAACTTCATGAGATTCCTGTCAGCACATGTCTCTAGAGGTCCCTCTGGATAGCAGCATGACTCTCTGGTGTATCCGCCACACATTCCAGTTTTGTTTCATCTGCAGACTTGCTGAGGGTATGCTTTGCCCCATCTTCCAGATCATGAATGAAGATTTTGAACAGGATTGTATCCACTGTGGACTCCTGGGGTACACAGCTAGTTACTGGCCATCTGTGGAACTTTGTGCCACACTCTGGGCCTGGCCATTCAACCGTTTTTCAGTCCACCTTACTGTCTACTCATCCAGCCCATACATCAACAGCTTCTCCATGAGGGTGTTACAGGACACAGTGACAGGTAGACAATATCCCCTGCTCCCCACTCATCTACCAAACCAATCATTTCATCACAGAAACTTTGTCCTATCTTCTTATTCAGTTCCTGTCTAACTCTTCCCTGGGTGAGGCCTCTCTACTGAGTGTGTCTGTATGGGGGTCTGGATGCCAGCAACTGGAGTTGTACCACGAGTCAGTGGGCCCATGTGCCTGGGTGGCGGTGGCAGGAGATACTGGAGTGAGTGAAACTCAGGAAAGCTGTGGGTATGTGTACACGTGCATGTGTGCATCTGTGTGTGTGTGTGTGAATGTGGGGTCTGCACCAGCCACTGCAGTGGGGCTGCATCCTCAAGGGCCCATATATCCATGTGACAGAAACTGAGGAGACAGAATCCAGGGGCAGCTGCTGAGCAGACCGAGTGTCTGAGCCCAGCTTCTGGAAGGATCCATGTTGTATGTGTGTGTATTTGTATTCTTACTAGTGCGCCTCCATCCTGCTCAGCCAGGGAGGGGAGTGGGATGAATCTTTTGGTGCTGTCTCTGTTTATGTGAGTGTTCTGTGTCTCTGACCGTGTTGACTAGCATGGCTGGCCACATATATTTGTATGTATGTATTGCATACGCATGCTCTGGGTGCCTGTACCCACTGGGAATGTGTGCTGGGCCTTGCTATGGATTGGACTGGGTGCATGACCTCACTTGGACTGTCAGATACAGCTGGATTTCCTCTAACTAATAAGAATACTGAACTACAGAAAAAGGAAAGCCAAACACCAAGATAGAAAAAAAATAAAAATAAGTGAAACAATGGAAAAGTGTAGGAAGACTTTATTTAAATTTTTATTATTAATGAGGCCTTTACAAACTTTAATGTGCTCATTTCCACATTACTATTATTGTAGTTTGTGAAGAGAAAAGTCAGGACTCTGCTTAGAGTCTTGGACACTGCAAAATGTCCCTTTCCCACAGATCTCGCTGTATCCTCAAATAAAATAGGAAAAATAACAATGTGGCTATGGATCATAGCAGAAAGAACGTTTTCAATAGTTGTGCTTGTGTAAGTTAAAAGTATGAAATTTGTCCAAAAAGTAAATTGATGGAAGTGCTCTAGATGTGTTTTTAATTTAACATTTCCAAGTTTGGGGAAAAGTATCAAGTATTGCCAAGGTTTAATTTACCAACATTTTTATAAAGCTGCTACTTTTTTTTTTTTTTTTTTCAGAATTGGAATCTTTTTCTTAAATTTAAAAATTGGAAAGACATTTTCAGAAAAAATAGCTTTTGATTTATTCTTATAAAATGGATAAGCCATAAAATAATATATTTATGTGTTTGTTTTCTCAAGAACAATATTGCAGGATATTAATATGTCAAACATACTTGCAGTCATCTCATTTACTAAGTCAAAAGTGTTGTTCTGAAAAGTACTTGATGTAGGGCATGGAAGACTGTAAATTGAAAAGAGAGTAAGACATGGAAGCAGGAGAGAGCATGGATGAGTGAGACCTCCAGTATGACTGGTGGGGTTTTCCCTTCCCAAGAAGGAAGATGAAAGCAGATTAAAGATGAGCAGGTTCCAAGTGATTAGGTTAGCTTATTACATTCTTAGCTGAATCCCTCTATGTCTGTGTGCTTCCCCAGCCTTCCCTCCTGTTCAGAGTACCACGAAGTTAATTACTGTGATTTACAAAAAGCATATACAATGCCTCAATACATGTAAATCATGGAGGTGAGCCTGAAACACTGCTATTCTGCCTTGGCACCTTACCATCACTTTTACCATTCTTCATTTTAGCTTTAGACTACATGACTGCTTACAATTGAGGGGTTTTTTATGCTAAGCAGGAAAGGTGGCTGTTTATAATATTTTTCTCCTATCCTTACACATATTTATTCCTGTCTTTTTTTTTTTTTTCCTCTCCTGATTATAGAAAATCATTCTCTTTGCAAAAAAAATTAACTACCTTCATCATTTAGTGTTCAGGAGGGCTCAGCATGCCAGTACTTTCAAATAAAAATCCTTTATTTTCAGTATACTGGTAGTTAACTATTTTCCTGTTAAGATTGTAGTTCATAACACTTTCTATTTTTCTGAGTTCTGCATTTCTCCATGGGAGCTGCTAGCTGCTGAGAAGTTTTGAAAATCCCGCCTTATGTAAGGAAGACTCAAAACTTTACTAGTATGCATATATAATAAAGCTATTGAGATTTTCTGAAAATGTGATTTTATATAAAAATTGAATAACTGGTATTGTGGTTGTGTATTTTTCATTTTATTCATCATTGAAACATCTGCACTTCTGGATATTGAATGTTATTTGATAATAAAATTTGGTCTAAGTTACACTTACCTAACTAAATTTAGAATGAAACTTATATCTATTACGTGCCAATTATGGTCCTAAACAGACAATATTGATATACTGAGCTGTGTGTGGTAGAGTAAGAAATTTACTCAAGGTATGAAAATCTTTTTAGCGATCGCAATTATTATTTGCTATGAGGAGCTAATAATATTCATGAAGTGTTACCCTGAAAATACTACTGTTGCATATGTACAAACAGAGTCTAGAGAATGCTGGGATACAAAAACTGAATGTAGCCATTAAAAGATCCAGGGAGGTGGAGGTATGAAAAACCAAATGCTGGAGTTTATTTGTTTGATACTCATCTTTTAACTTTACTAGGGTATATTCCTGTATGATACACTAATTCCATTTAATATGAAAGATTATAGGAGTAATTACAAAGTAGTCACTTAATTGAGATTTGTTTCAGGATTTTTATTTACTTAATTTTCATTTTCTAAACAGATTTTTCAATAAAATGTAGTCCATTAAGCATATAAATGTGTTCAAAGGTCAAGTTGAAAGCAACCTCATAAGAAGAATTTAGAGTAACTTCAAATAAACCTGAAGGACTACTGTCATGTGCAGAGTTCTTGTGTAATAGGGAATGTTCATATTAGAAGTGTCAGTTTGCTGTGTGTATATCATAGGCTTGATATATACTTGCATGGTGAGCATGTCTGAGTTGTGAATACTTACAAGTGCGTTTGAAGTTTCTACACTGACTAAGCTGGCAGATATCTGGAGAGGTATAAATACATAATAAAATTTATCAACAAAAGAAAGTGAAGCAAAATAAGTTAAAAATAATAGACCTATTTATGTAACTTGTTTTTTTGTCTCTGCCCCTCCCTCACATTCAACCATATAATTTTCTAGTGTAAATTTTTTTACTTGCTTGCTTATATTCATTTTTTTCAGTTATTACATATTTGGCTCTGATGGCTATCAATTTTCAGTGGCTAGTTACAAAAAGTAATCAGGTAGTTACTCAGGTTGGTAAGAATTACTAGTCATTTACTTTGATTAGATTCTGTGCATGCATCTTCCAGCTCTTATCCCAAGTCTCTGCTTATTTTAAGCATTTGAGAATTGAATCAGAGGAACTAATGTGTCTTGTCTCTTTACTGTGCTTTAAAATACCATGCATATAAATAACAGCTGCAAATCACAGTCTCTTCTTCCAGCTCCCTGTAGTTTGCATTGACTTGCATAGACTTCTGAAATTTATACCAGCCTGTGAATCACTCTAAGGTTCTATCCAGAGCCTTCTGAAGATTCAGAGGAATTTCAAATAGGAAACCATCTCTTCTTTTCTCAACCATTTAGGACCTGGGATTGTTCTGAATTGTTTTTGATGAGAGAGATTGTTTTCTCAGTAAAAATGCATTTAGCTTTTAGGGATTTAATAACAGCTTCAAAATGAGAAATCTCAGTTACAGTTTTCTTTCAGATTTACCTTTTCATGTTTGCGAATCCCACTTCTCTCACAGGAAGACTTAAAATATTCTCTATTAAAAGTTGTGGTTCTTCTGATAGCTACACGTATGCTATCCAATTTAAGATTTTGATTATGAATATGTCTTGATGCATCTGCGGCCCTCAAAAACAGTGGTGAAAAGATAATCATTTGAGTGCTAAATAGAGATTAGTTTCAGCTGTAGTGATATTAAAGAGATTGCCTTTAAAATGTATTAATAAAATAAACAGTAGATGGATAATCCATAAAGATACTATTTTTAAGCTTTAAAAAGCTTGTGGTTAGGTAAAACCAGAAATTTCGATTCCATCTTTAATCTGGCTTCCAGTTCAAGTGCTTATGGAATTAGAATTAGGTCTAACAAGCTTTACAAATTAAGCACAGTTGCACTCTGTTTTTCAGCAGTAGTTTACTGAAAGATTTGGGATGTTTTTGAATTATTTGAAATATTTTTAAAGTATGTATTGTTTTATTATAAGGGCTGAGACATACAGATGTAAGATTTATTTAAAATCATAATTCTAACTCATGTAATAGTTAAGCCATTAATATGCATAGTTTCAAAAGTGTGTTTGCAATTAAAATCTTTTATTAGTTTGAAAGAGATTCTTCATGGCACTTTCTTAAAACAAGAGATTAAATTTCTGCTGTAGGTGTAGATGCAGGTGCAATCTCCCTGTGGCATTGTACTAGGCGATGCCATGGTTGTAATTTTTGTTCCATTGTCTGTGACTATTTCAAATTTCTTTTGTCTCTGGTGGAAAAGCAACTATAGCAAAGGCAGTGTTGCTCCATGGAATTGAATCATGGAACTGAGAGCTCAAAAGCTGTACACTTTAAGTTGGGTTTCTCCAGTTTGCTATCTTGTAGGAAGTTTTTTAAAGTCATCTGAACAAAGACATTATTGTGGCAAAAGAGAGTTAGAGAAATCATAGTTTCAGGTCCTATTACCACTGATGTGGAGATTATTCTGAGATGTTTAGCAAGGATAGGTCTGACACATATGTATAAGCAAAACCTTAAGTACTGAGGGAAATTTACTCTGAAATCTTACACTCTCCTAGGACTTTGAGGAGGAATTTCAGGTATAATAGTCTTTCACTTAGAGATCTAATTGCTGCTAAAGGCAATCCTTAAGAATTACACTTGACAAAAATACTGTGTGTGTTTCCATAGGTTAATATTATTATTTAGGTGATGGATTCTAACCCTCAGGTGTCAGGAGGGTCACAATGATAGGAACTGATGTTTTTGTGGGATTGCATTTTAGCATATCTGGGTGTTTTGGGTTGTATGAGCAGAGTGATAGTATTTCGCAGAGATCATGCTGTCAGATCCATTAGTTGTTCAAGAGCCACTTGGATATTGCAAGGCTTGGGGCTTTATCATTACGGGACTTTTTGTTCCTATAAAAAGTTTTAAAACTAGTATGTTATGTCCTTTTTTCAAACTGGGTGACTGCTCTCACTGTGCATAACGGTTTTGACTTAACGGTGATATTTCATAAAACTGCACTGCAGCACTCTGTCAGCTGCAAAGCAAATGACTCAGCTGTCCTGGAGACTAAACTCTGGTGTCCCCCCAGAATAACTTTAAGCTTTACTGACAGAGTGATTTCCAGGAGCTCTGGGTGATGCTGTGTACATTTGTAAATAAACATTGTATTTAGGTCTCCAGAGCTATTAGTCACATGCCCTTCAGGAACAACTTCCTGACTATTAAATACTTATTGTGAATTAAAATGCTTTTTAATATACTTGGGTGAATTGCAATTAAATAAATATTTTTTAGGATGAAAGCAACATGCATGAAAGCAGTTACCTGGTTAGGAATGTCACCTACCGTCTTTCAAAACATACAGTGTTACTATGGCAGGTTGTGTTATACATCTCTATACATTGTTTTATTGATATTTCAAACAGGCTGGACTACAAGAACTAAAGCATGTTGGGACATGAACGGTAGAAGGACCTTGTGATGCTCACCAAAAAAGCATCTGAATATCTGTTACACATCCAAGACTTCCTTTGTAAACCTGAGAAAATTGTTTCGTTTTCCTATGTCTCAGTTCTTTATCTGCGAATTAGTATTATACTGTTCATTTTCTTTCTGTGGAGTGTCAGAACCCTGGAATAGTGCCCATTTGTATGCATGGAGAATGATTAATATCATAATTCACTATCTTGTTACTTGTTTAACTTCAGTGCTAGAGAAATTATTCTCCTGTGTTTTCTGAGAGCAATACTGAATAGAATTCCTGTCTGGGGAGAAGAGAGTTGTCTCTTGTCATCTTTTCTTAGTCTCCAGGCACCTGCAATTCCATATTCTTTCAATTTAGTGAACAAGATATATTAAGGAGGTTGGTGGAAACCAGCAGCTCTCCCTGCTTTGCCTGGTTTAGAGCGTCAGATGAATCAAGTGAGGCATGGTCCTTTCTTTCTCCAGAGAATGGTGATAGTGCTATGTGAATGGGTCAGGGAAGTTGGAACTACCAGAACATGAGAGATTTCTGTTTGGGAGACCATTCAAAGCTGGGTACCATATAGTGCGTGAGAGAAAAAAACAGGTTTAGCAGTATGGCAGTTTTAAAAAGCAACAAAACTAACCCTATAATCAGCTTGCTAAATGAAACAGGACTCCTGCATAGAATGTAGAGGTCATCGTGTAAGGAATAGATGCGAGAGGTTATAATCAAAGTTGTGCAGCCTGACTACTTTTGGGAATATCTTGCTTTTGAGTTTTAACTGACAGAATATAGAATTTGAACTCACAGATGTATAGTCTGATTCCTCTAAAGGAGTTTTTCTGTGTCTGAGCTTGGAGGGAACTTCCAAACTGAATTGTTATGAATTTGGTTGGCTGATGTGGAGCGTGTATCTGTCCTAGACAGAAATCAGTAGCTGTTTCTACTACATTTCATTATGAATGACTTCTCCTACACTGCTCATAGAGGTGTTCCTTTAAGCTGTCATTGCGTTGTAGTGAGCCCCACCAATGTCATTTGCTTATTCAACAAAACTGAAATTTTCACATAATTTCTAGATTTGTATTTTCTTCCTCCTTTCCCTTTTTTATTATTTCTGATGTTTATTGCATAATTATGATATATTGACCTGTCAGTCTGGATCACCCTCTCATACTTTTATTTTTGCAATTTTATCTCTGAAGCACTTGAAAGTCTTCCTGTTGTTTCTGTATTCTTCATTTTTTGAATGAAATTACTTCAATCTATAACCCGAATATGCGTAATATATATAGTATTGCTAATAGGCTTATGCTTATTGTTATTTTTATATGTATATATGTATGTATACATACACAAAACATACATATTGCAGAGAGAGACTTATTTCTTAAATGTCTCCAAGTGGACTAAGTGGATTGTTTGTCTGTGAGCTTCCAAATCAAAATTCTCAGTGGTCATTGAGAGCCTCAATAGAAGCATCTGTAAGACTACAAAGAGCTTCTGTTCAGCATATAATGAGGAAGGCTTTAGAAGTGTAAGGCTAAAATTCTGCAACACTGTGAGTTGAATGAGTAACCTAGGCACCTTATTGCTGGAGTACTTTTGGTATATAGAAAATAGTAATTTTTACATTAGTGACTGCTACTTTTGGTCTGATAAGGTAGGTTTTTGCATTTTGAAATACAGCATGAATTGTTAAAACATTGTAAAGAAACTAAATGGTTCAACACTAAGAAAATTCTGAGCACTGTGCAGTTTTTCTGCAAACAAAATTATTACAATGCACGCCCATATATTGTGTAGGCCTCATGAGTTATGAGATAAATGGTATAAGCAGGAAAAACATGGTTGCACCATGTTTTTCCCCATATACTTATCTTAGACTGAAGCAGTAAAACAGTTGGTTTCTGGTGAATTTTATTTCTGGGTTTTGTTGTTGTTTCATCATTGGTATTGTATTCCTGACAGGGATGTAGTAAACTTTTAAACAACTATATGCTCTACTTTTAAAAAAAAAACAACCCACGTTTACAGTTATACTATAGTTTGGCTTTATAAGGGCTGGAGTTGGAGTTGGTTGAATTAGGCATTGTAAATTGCATTGCATGCCTGGTTTTGTTGAAGAAAAACAGCAGACATTCTATTGAGATCTAATGTATGCATTTTATATACCTAAAGGTAATTATCATCCATATTTTACCAGTTAGGACAAACCTAATGCCTCTGTGATAGAAAGAAAAACCTCTCAGGTTGTAGGGAAGAAAGAAGCCCTCTTCACTATCTTAGCAATCTAAGGTTGATCAGCACTGATACAGCAGATCAGTGCCACTTTGAAATCTGTAACATGCTAGACTTTTACAACAGTCTAATTTCTTAGCAGTAAAAGTCAGGAAAATATCAAAGTAAGAAATTGCAGTGACATTCCTAAAACATTAAAAGCCCTAAATTGTTAAGATTTTTCTAGTATAATGGGCAGCCTGAGAATGCCCCTATCAAGGTTAAATAACCACTAAACAAGATTGGCAATGTTGAGGCTAATCCACCAGCAGAAGAGGTTTCTGTTTACTTCTCTGCATGCGTGCCAGTTCCCTGCCTCTGTGGATAGGGGGTAATTATAATATTCACAATTGAACAGGATGCGATTCCTGTGAAGGCTGCGATGAGTGTTGTAAATAATATATTAGCACTTACTGGAACTGTATTACTGAAAAATGTTTGATTTACTTTTTGTCATGTTGGGGTCATGCAATTACTGTGGCTTACAAATATTGCAACTGTTCTGTGACAAACATTCAGATGAGATACACTTGATTTTATTTCCTGTTAGCTTAACTTTGTTATAATTTTATTGATAGATAAATGAATTTTTGTCATGATAAATTAGACCTTGAGAAATGTTGTCAATTGTATATAATTCCTGGCATTATTAGATTGATCTCAGCCCTTCAGCAAAGAGGACATAAAGTTTGAAAAGAGACTTATAATAAGATATGTTTATTTGGGACTTAGTCCTCTGGAGACAGTAGCAGCAGTCTTCTATACCTTGAATATTCCTTAATTGGATAGATTACTAAACAACTTCACCAAATGTTTTCTGGGCCTTTTCCTCATGTGAAGGAATCTGTCAGATCTTACACTGTGTTTGAGGAAGTGCCTGAAGAATCTCAGTAAAGTCTGTCTGCAGCTCACATTGTGTGAAGTCCCAGCTGTCATCTTTGTAACAGCAACAAATCTGCAAGGTTATTTTTTTTCCTAAATTCTGAAAAGGTAGCAATAATTTGAATCCTATAAATGAATGTAGGCATGAGGTAAAGACTGGATGGTGGTGGGTTTTTAGTGGTTACAAAACATACATTCAATTTTATTCTTTCAGTATCTGAAAAATTAAAAAAAAAAAAAAAAATCCTGGGCTCAAATATATTGTTTACTTACTTTCCATAATTGTTGAGCAATTTTCAGAAAAATTTTAAAAATCACTTTACCTAGGCAGTGAGTTGCAGAATCTTCAGCAGAGTGTTAACAGATTCACATAATGTAAATAAGAGGTAGCTGCATGTAGAAACTTCAAAGTTGCCTTTTCGTAACTTCTCTCAGGAAAAATACCTTTACATACTAAGAAGATTAAGTATAGCAATTGCAAACCAATATCAAGAAGGTACCAGGTTCCTTGAAAGACAAAAATTCTTCTTACAAAGTTAAGGAATAAAGCATTGCAAAGATCTGTTCATGTTGATTGTTTCAATGTGTTTGTTCTAATTCTGATCATCCTGCAAATAAATCCAGGTTTATCTTGTTGAATATAACTGTATATTTATAATGCAGATGCATGTATATGTCACTTATAATCCAATATACATATATTTCCCATATGTATCCTGATTTTGGTATATCCGATCAGTGCTTAAGTTTTCATCTCTGATGTTAATAGTATGTATATGTGAGTATTTGTTTATGTATATCCCTGTATGGTAATACTAAAACTAAAGTTAAAATCATCAATAAATTAGCTTCCTTGTTCTGCCATTTCTATAGTTTCTCAGTAATTAGACTAATGTTAAAATATATGTTTAATGCAAGGCATATTCTAGATTATTCAAATTGGTTTTTGTTTCTTCTTGCATCCTCCTTGGCACCTGTATATGAGAAGTATAAGCCAATGCTAATGTTGCTGTACTTTTCCACACAAAATAAGCACTAATATTGCACAAATGCTCAAGAATATGGAACACCTTACCCTTTCAATATTTTCTTCTTGTCAGTTCAGCTGGGTGAACCCCCTAAATTAAATATATATTTTCTGTATTTTTAAGAACCGTAATAGTGATTCAGAATACAGCATATATCAGAATGATGTTTCTTCTGTGGTAATGGAAACAGGACTGCAATGCAAGGTACAATATTTTTGCTAGTGTGCAACCATTAGGCATCTAATTCACTGAATATTTTCTCTGTAAGTTACATTAAATCCTTTATTTGTTCATCTCAATTTTTCCCTATTAAAAAAAAAAAAATAGAGACAGGTTTGTGTTAAGCTGCTTATTGTTACCTTAAGAACTTGGAATGGGATTGGTTGCTTGAACCCTTCTACCTCTGCAGTACAGTATAATGCAAGTCTTGATCTTGCCATTAATCACTGAGCAACTGACAGTAATGAGTTTCAGCAAAAACACTGGTTATACGTGTCTTGTAGTCACCATTCTCGTGCAAAACAGTGTATGTGCAGCTCTGTACTGTTTCAAGTGTTTGACTTAATCCGTTTTGTTTTATAAAAAGTCTGTAGTGTTTTGTGAGGTTTGTAAAGACAGTGAGGTTATAACAGCCTGTCTTCCAATTAAAACATTAATGATCACGTGCAGTGATAATCAAGTTTGGTGTCCAAATAACTTATCTAGTCTCATGCTGATCCCACGTGATCGGGACTTTATCTGCATGTTAGAAAGTTTCATTCTTCCCAAGAACAGAAGTTTTTATCCCCGCCTACAAAAATTATGTTGGCCACAGGCTATTTAGAGTCAGGAAGATTTCAACTATGATCTGAAAATGTCATTGAAAATGTGTATTGGAGTAAATCAGAAAGTGACTGTTTCAAATGTAAATTGTGAAGCAGTGCAGACGACCTAAGTTTCTTGTAATTAATCACGTCTCTTTCTGAAACATGAACATAACATCACGTCATTTCTGTTACAGTCATATGTATATTTACTTGTATTTCAGCCATATATGTTATATTTTATGCTAAAAATTTATAAAACGTGGTGCATGAATTCCTCAATTCACTGTAGTTGTGTGTTGCCATTAGCACCAGTTATAAATGACCAACTCCTCCTAAGATGGCTGGTTTTATAGATACTACATCATTTGAGTAATGAGCTGTTCTTTACCTTGACACTTTTCATGTCTTAAATGCTTTCAATCACATACTGCTTATATTACATTGATTACCTGAAAGAATGTTGAAGCTTTAATGATCTCTGTTTTGTCAGTGTAAGAACTAAGCAGTACCCATCATCTGATGTTATTCAGTATGACAGTTACTCAGCTTATACTTCAGGGAAGATATCAGAGCTAATATCCAGTTTGTAGTATAAGTAATCTTTCATGATTATCAGTTAGGTTGATTTGGGACTGCCATCACCCCAGTGGCTCCACTGTATTCAGCTTTTCTGAAGGTTTTACATTTCCGTGTGTTAGTCTTTCTACTCTTCAATTGCAGTTGCTAGAACAATAAATGTGAATGTTTTTTGCTTCTCAGTCTTACATCTATCCTAAAAATAATAAAGTCTAAAATATAGCAGCTCACAGCAATTGTCCTCTGATATGCTTATCTGAAAGGAAATGCAGGAGAAGATTGTCATGACTGCAGATTTATTGGACGTTTATGTGATATCTGTATGGTTATGCTAGTGTATAGTGCTAGGCTCTTCCTGCAATAACTTTAAAGCCAGGAAAGTGACTGCCGGATTGACAGGGTGAAAGTAGTAATAATAAAAGAGGGGAAAGAAGAGAATGTGCATTTACAGTTGAGACATTTAAAACTTGCTTATACTTCCTCCGGGTCATACAGATATAGAGGGAATGTGACTGACCTGACAACTTCAGAATTTTTGATCAATTACTACTTAGCCTTCAGTGGAACACTTCCAGACCCTTCATGACTTAATCCTCATTTGCGATATTCCTGCTTAGCTTCATCACTCTGATTTTCAAAGTGACTGAGATGTTATTATTTCTATATAAAAAGTGATAGATATCCCTATAGCACTTCATGAACAAATAAAACCAAATTTCTTATTTCATATCTACCTGTATGGTTAAACTATATGAATAGATGCTGATACAGGGAGTCATTAATGACAGCATTTGAAAGCTTCTCTGTTAATTTATCTAGAACTGTATTTTTCAGTAAGCAAAAGTGCAAGATAGTAAATGTTGCAGGAGGAGATCTTAAATGGGAAAAGTGGAGAATGTTTGCTAGTGTCTTTTCTTGGGAATTCTTTCTGTCATTTTTCTGCCATTATCAGCCCTTGGTCATTTCTGCTGGATTAATAAATATGGACAGAAATATGGAAGGGCCACAAGCACTTCTGCTCTCAACTCCTATGATTTGTGACTCTGCTCAGGGTATGTCTGACTAACCATTTGGCTAAAATCGCAGCACTATCACAGCCACTTCAGCTGCTATCACTGTCAATCCCAATGAAACTGAATGGGTGTAATTATGCGATATTTTTAGGAAACATACTTTATACAGACGGGACCTCTGAGGTCAATAAATTCTAGGACATAGGGAAGGATGTGCAAGAACAATACTTTTGACTTTAAATTACATGTTTCAGTGTCTAATTAGAAAGTTTCAGTGGTTTCAGTGCTGACATCTGCTTTATGTCATAGCAGGGATGTGGTACAGATTTTCGTTCACTTTTTTTTACAGATTTACTCTGTATTTTAATGATATTTACACTTCACAGGACTAAAGCAAGGAAAATTTTACATCACCTTACATGCCTTATTGTGGATCAGTTATAGATCTAGAGTAGAGTTATAAACTATAGTTGCAAACTAGGTTGCAAACAAATTTTGCCTAGGGCATGAAAATAAATTAAAGTAATAATCATCTCTGTAAGAGACAACTTTTCTCTACTGCTCTTTTATTTTAAAAAAGAAAGTAGGTCAGAAAAATTTAGGATATTTTAGAATATGTACAGTATTGTATTGTTTGCCAGCACCTAATTTACAATTACAGAGCTGCATGAATATTGAAATGATTCAGCTTCCCATTATAAATGTATGTGGCAGTTTGGTTGTTGATCAGTTTATGAAGTTAATGCAAATGAAACTGTCTTCCTGTCAGCATTTGAAATATATAATGCAGTCATGTTGTATATTCAGGGACAGGCCATTGACAGTCAATTAACAAGTTTGATTGGTATGTCAACTCATTCTTTTGAATTGTTAATAGTATGTTAATAGCATTCATTTCTTTGTGCAGTCCCATTTGCAGCTTCACAGTTACAGCTATTTTTTATGATTCTGAGTAACCTAAAATAGTGCCTTAATAATAGATTATTAAACACCTGTCTGGTGTAGCTTAGGGAGGTTTTTCTAGACTGGGAGTTTGCAGTGGATCTCTTTGATATTCAAATCAACAAATGATAGCCTTTTTATTCAAAACGTAAGTTCTTTTGATGGTTAGCTTGTTAAGAAATATTCAGCTCCAGTCTGACCTGATCTGGTTTCCCATGGAAAAGATCTGATGCTGTTTGAAGGTTCATAAATGGAATGCCAATGACAATTTGTTGTTGACGTTTTGCTGCCTCAGCCTTCAGATGCTGCTGGTTGATGTGCCACTTTAGCTTCACCAAATAATGCTTGCAGGTAAATGATCTTCTGATTGATCAGATAGTTTCAAAGCAAAGAGTTCTCTTCTGTGGTCTGTAGTCATGGTTTTTAGGCTTGGAGGGGTACTTTAAAAGATGCATCAAAGTTGACAGATAAATCTCGAGGCAAGGAATGACGGGAGACAGCAGAATTATGGGAATATTTTTTAGAGAATAACATATTACTGAGAGTTTTGAAGACCTTCAAAGGTCTATCAAACCAGCTCCCTATAGCAGATTTATTCCTCCTTTAAAAAAAAAAAAAATTAAAATTGGGTACACTGGTTAACTCTCAATTTCCTGTGTTGGGAAGGTGTTGAGCTGATTTATTGTTGTCTGATAGTGTTTTAAGGGGCTTATTTAATTTTAATTTCACCATTATCTTGTTCTGCATCTAGTGCCTAGTCCTGCAAGGTGAAATTTCTGCTTCTGCTAAGTTCTGCTCAAAATCAAAGCATTGTATCACCGTACAAGGTCAGGGTGCATGACGAATAACATTCCTTTACATAAACGTCCATGACACCATGAGTTATCATTACAAACAACAAATAAAAATATCAGTTGGAATTACTCTCTTTTTCCAGCTTTCTTCATATTACATGTATTATTTTTTCATATCCTTCTTCATTCCCTAATACTGCCCTTCTTCATTCTAACGCAGCTATTATTGTGAACAGACTACCTATTAGAAGTTCAAAACATATATCACAGAAATAGTTCATTTTTTTTTGGTTTGAGCATGTAATTATTCAATATCAGCATGTGATATTTTTCTGCAAAAACATGTAATTGTTTTTTGTTGAAGAGCTATAAGATTTAACTCCTTCAGGCCTGAGTGGCAGAAAGCCTGAGCTTCAGAGTTAAATGCTCTGACCAGTTATATTGACAAATGCAAACTCTGGAATCACACACTGAAAGATGCTGCATCTTAACTATACTTCACTGGACTTCGTAACAGATAACTCTTGCTGGTTGAATTTAGACTAAACTTTACAAAAACAAAAATGCAATCTTTTCACGAAACCCTAAAACATTACTTAAAGCTGATAGATGAACAGTCAAGTCATGTACCTTCAATCTTACATGCCATGTAAATGTAATTTAAAATTTATACGAGACAGTTTCCATCACTGGAAATTTTGGCATTTTTACATACTTTGAAATACTGTGCACTGTTAAGCTGATAATTAGAAGCTTTTTCTCTTGGACTGAAAGAGCAAAATACTAGACATTCATATTGTCATACAAGGTCTTATTTTCAGTGAAGCACCTATAATTTTCCTATGCTGAAAAAGCAAAATTAGATATTTAAACGGTTCTCAGTGTGTTTTGTAGGCTTTGATACAGTGTCTGTTTTTGAAGAGTTACTCTCTTGGCTGTTTATAAAATTAGAATAACAGTTCAAAGATTTTTTGATAGTAATGTCATTGGTGTTGTTTCTAATTCATAATTTCTGTGTTTAAGTAAGTTTTAACAATTACACTTCTTGATCACATCTCATTATCACATTCACATTAGGCTTCTGTAAGGCTGTTTATTTTATTTCCAAAAATATAATTAAATCTACCTTCCCCACATAATTTCCATTTTCTCATCTCATTTATTTTGAAGTAGCCTAAATATTTCACAAAAGTTGTATTTGTACAGGGTCTTCTTGGTCTAAATGTTCTGCAGTGTAAGGCTTATTCTGTGTTACGTATCTTTCATATTCCTAAATGCTTAGTATTTCAGAACATTAGAAGGTAACAATAACCATCTCATAGAAGCTTGGAATACTTGTAATTTAAGGAATTAATTTCTTCTTGGATAATGTTGGATTATCAAGGTAGAAATCTTAATTGGGAGTGTTTCAATGTAGACTTAATGTTCATTGTAAAGCGTTTTCAGATCCTTACTAATATTTATTGTCTTAGAGAGGGTTCTTTCCACCTGATGTTAACTTCTAGCATAATGATTAAAACACTCATCAAGAAACAGAAGTCTTGGTCCAAGACATGATTGCAGCATGGTTGGCGAAACACAAGATACGTATTTTATTAGTAATCTATCAGTTACTAATATACTATGAATATACTGCAAATTCCACTTCCCAACTTTTATCTTTTAAATCTTACAGAAAATTCTGTGAAAATAAGAATTACAAGAGAACAATAAGGTGAACATAAAAAAAAGGAAAATTTATAATGCTGGATTCTAACTCCATAACCAAATTAATATGTATTACAGCACAGAATATAATTATCATACACTTACAGTCCAATTATAACACAGAGTTTAAATATAATCTGTGGTAGAAACTTAATTTTTAAATGGTACAAGTTACCACTTATCAAATAGGTAACTCCTTGTCATGAAGTGCTTCCAATTTAAAAGAAAATCTGCCCTCTAAACAGTACATAGTAAAATCTGTGTGATTCCACATTTAGGAATTTAGTGATATTTTATATAGGGATGTTGTCCTCACTGCATTTCTGATAAAAGGTCAGTGTTTAAGCATAAAACAAGTAGAAGTCATGAAAATGTGTTTGGTTGAGCATATTTACTGTATTTCTGGGATTGTTGTTGTCTTTCTCTAATTTCCATTAATTTTATTTTGTTCTAACTGTTAGGAATCTTTAGATTTTAGGACAGGCAATTGCATGCATGTAGCAATGGAAGTACTTTCCTAATGCATTTTTTTTTCTTGAATTGCACTTCATGAACATTGTATTTCAGATTACATGAGAATGCATAATATATTGTCACTGTCAAATTAAAAATTATTTATATTTATAGATTGGGTCATGTTTTAGTGATCTGAACACAGAATTTTAACTGTAGACTGTTCCCCTACTCCTGGATTTTTCAGCTGATACCATGGGGTTCCTAACACCCAAGCTCATCTCTTTGTCAAGTTTGGTTTAACTGATGATACATAAAAGATGATACGACTTTAGTTTGGCCAATACATTAAATATATCATGGATCTTTGTTACAAGTTTCAGCTTCTATAAATATAATCAGAATTTGACTTATATTTTTGCATTGGAGGTTGGGTGTCCAGAGAAAGGTATTCTATTAGGTAAGAAAGCATTATCACTGCAATATGAATAAGTAGGTAAAAAATTGTTATAAATACTATATATTGTATATGTTACGGTCTATATGTGTTACTATTATGTATACTGTACATGTATGTCTATTTGCACAAATAATTCTCCTTTCATTTCCACTGGGAGGTGGTAGTTATTCTGTTATTAATTAGAGTTCTGCACTAGTAATCTTTGATTTATATTGAAGTGTTTTAATCATAGAATCATAGAAT
>NW_010267361.1:0-12702 GCF_000690775.1 Eurypyga helias
GTCCTTTTCCCCAGAGCTGCCCTCACACAGAACAGAAGTTCAGAAATTTTTTTCTTAGAGAAGTCTAGAATTAGAAAATGTAAATATGAAAATGGAAATAATAAATAGATTTTTTTTTTAAAAAAAAGTGAAAAGTAATCTAACAAAATAAGTCACTTATATTTAAAAATATTTTGAAAATCGAGGGGCGTCAGGGGTATTCTAGGATGTTTGTCTTGCATCACACAAGTCTTACTTCATGAATTCCAAAACAGCTGTGTTGCCCAGGACAAAGTCATTAGTCAGGACACCTAGTAACAAGAAACATACAATTCACAACCATATAATGTAGTTAGAAATTTTCTTCAGACCGAAACACTATATATGGCCATAAATGTTGCCCACAACACCTTAACTTTATCTACCTTAGAGGAAAAATTCTCTTGGGGTATGTAAGACAACTGAGGGTTATTTAGCAAACCGGAGTATAAATGATGTATTTGAAAAATAATTTTTTAAGACCTGCAACTTTGTACATTGTAGGTTGTGATGATTATGGGTTGCCATCATTCTAGCAGTCCCCCAATACAACAGAGCAGTTTGAGTTAGGAGAGTAAGGGCACTGAAAACTTCTAAGCTTAACACCTTTACAGGCTTGATACAGTCTGGCATAGATATATTCCACAGCTGTACGAAAAAGTTTCTGCCATGAACTAGTTATTCCACTGGGGTAATAAAGTGAACTTCATTAGAAGATGCCTTTTATGCAAAGGGATGAAGAAATTCATCATCCTTTAGCAATATCTGCTCTCTCTCACTCTCTTCTTTGGTGAAATGTGATCAATAAGATACCTCAATTTTGACTATGGAAAGTAAGATTTCTTGTGCACTATAGAAATTGCATACTGAATATCTTCACAGGGGTCAGTAAGTAAATTAATACACATTTTTGCTCTATTACAGTGATGTGTGAAGTCATGTACTATAAAAAAGCATTGCAATAAGGTATTCCAGTGAATACTCTCAGGTTGGCTTCACTGCTCAGGGCTTCATCTGGTAAGAGTTCACTGATCATTTTAAACCGTGATATATAATACTGCACTGCACTCATTTCCTAATGCCTAGCGCTATTCCAGAACATTTTGTTGATTAGTACTGGTTCTTGGCACAGAGTTCCACATGTTCCTGATTAATTTAGTCTAAGGTTTCTCCCCTCTTTCTATTACATAATTAACTAGTGGGCAAAAAATCCTTTGCACTCCCACAGTGTGGTCTCCCAGCTATGACACACGCTTTGCACCTGGCTTTATGTTGTGTGCTGGTTTTGGCTGGGATAGAGTTAATTTTTTTTTCACAGTAGCTAGTATGAACCTATGTTTTGGATTTGTGCTGAGAATAATATTGATAACACACTGATGTTTTAGTTGTTACCAAGTAATGTTTACATTAAGTTAAGGACTTTTTCAGTTTCTGATACCACGCCTGTGTTCCCAGCTTCTTCTCTACAAGAAATATAGCTCTGCAAGGAGCTGGGAGGAGACCCAGCCAAGACCCCTGACCCAAACTGACCGACAGCATATTTCATGCTCAGTATATAAGCTGGGGGGAGTGGGCTAAATATGATTGCTGCTTGGGGACTGGCTGGGCATTGGTGAGCAGGTGGTGAGTGGTTGTATCACTTTTTCTTTCATTGTTGCTTTCCTTTTCATTACATATTATCATTCGTAGTAGTGCTTTCATTAAATATTATCATTAGTAGTAGTATTAACAGTAGTACTATTAGAACCATTATTTTATTTAATTAATTTTCTTTTTTAATTTCTTTTCAATTATTAAACTGTTCTTATCTCAACGTATGGGTTTTCTTACCTTTTTCCTTCAATTCTCTCCTCTATCCCACTAGGGTAGGAGGAAGGTGAGCAAGTGGCTGTGTGATGCTTAGTTTCTGCCCAGGGTTAAACATGTTAGTGCACAATAATTTTTGGAAATCAGATAAAACATTTTAAATGTCTAATTACAAGTTATTTTTCCTTTTCAGTATTTCATGTACTATTTCTCAGCCATTAACAGCAACATTTATACACTTGGTATATTATAACTGATGTAGCAGTCTTGATAAAATCTCAGAAATGTTGATAGCAAATCAGGCATTTTAATGGACATACTGGGAAAACTGAATTATGTTTCCAAGTAGGGATTAGATAGAATTGAGGTCCTTAAAGCAATTACTTCAATATCAAAAGCTTCTGCTTAACTGCTTTGTATAATACAGGATGTATCTAAGTAGCTGGATTCCTCCCTCCTTGAAGTTATTGCTCCCTGGAGTTTTAACTATGTACTGACTCAGAAGTACTCCAGCCTGAGCTGTTTGGTGATTATCTCTTTTCTAAACTTCACTGGATCCAGAGGAACCCAGGCATTTCTCAGAACATGCTCAGAACACACATACACTCATACAAATGTAGAAAATTAAATCTCTCATAAAATACAGTTATGACTGCTGTCTATTCTGAAATGACTGGAGGGGGAGCAGCTGACATTCATCTTTCTGAAGTAGTAACCTGGTAATTATAAGATTTTTCTATGAAATACCACAGTGATTTCCAAACCCTCCTGCACTTACATTTCCAAACCACATATTTTCCAACCACCTGACTGTGAGGAAAGAGTTTATGGGAAAAGCACCCTGCAAGGATAAAGCCTTTGTGAATTCTAGGTGAAATGAAGGAGAGAGACATGAGAAACACAACCCAATTCCCTCCACTATTTCTGTGTGTCATCCAGATACTATTCAAGGTAACTAGAGGATTAATCTTATGACCTCTGAGCAATGAGTGTCTGAAACACTAGAATAAAGAGTCAGTTGGTTCTACCAACCTACTCTTGCCTGTAAAGCTTGACTTCTATTCTGCAAAACGCAAACAAAAAAAGCCCACTGCAACCCCAGCATAGTTTAAAGCTTTTGAGATTGGGGTTTGCATCATGTTGGCAATATGTGTGGATTTTAGCTTCCTTATGTTGGCTGAATGAAACTCTTCTCCCTGCAGAGGGTTCATACCAGTAAGACATTAAATAAAAAGTAACACCTTTACAGCCTGTTTTAAAAGAAAATATTCCAGCTTTGAAATACACATCTCAGGAGAGGTTTTTGGCATCTCAATGTCAAAGATACAGAGCCTTCCAGCACATGACCATTCTCAAGAGAAAGATGGTGTTTCAACACAGTATGGTACACAGCAATTGTTGTTTGTGGAATTTTTAGAACACATTGGAAGGAAGTGCACTGTCTCTCCACAAAAATGTGTTACATTATTGAAAAAAAAATGGTAATTTGTGATTAACAATAGGAAAGAAATCAACAAGAGTAAAGGAAAGCATGACAGTTTTAACCTCCAACACTTAAAATGCATCAAGAATCATTATATTTACATATAAAGTAAAGGTACAGTAATATTTAATGTATTTAATGTAAAAGATCACAGGAGTGAACTGTTTGGCTGCAGGCACATGATTTGACCACTGACCAGGTGCTGGCTGAGGTTAAGCTGATTCAGCACAGCTGAACATGACAGGTAACAGCCACAGACAACAATGCGAATGACGTCTGGATCTCATCGGTGTGCAAGGGTAGCTATGCAAGAAAGGAGGGAGCTTCACAGCCCCCTGGGTGGTAGTGGTGGGTCCCCTCAGGGAGCCCCATTCTCCAAGGTAGGTAGCAGTGGTGTAACTGTGCCAGTAATGCCATGAAGCACCAAGGCACTCAGGTAACAGTGTCAGAAAAATCAAACGTGGGTCCAGATGTATCAAAGAAGGGATCAGCGGGGAAAGATTAAATGGGAGCAGGTTGCATTCTCATGGGACAGAGAGAGGCTGATACAAGTGAGGCAGAAAAAGAATGTCAAGGAACCAGAAAGGGGATAATGAGGCAGGCAAGTGACATTATAATTTCCTGGCTGTTAGAGATAACTAATGTGTTCAATCACCACAGCCTGAGTAGGACAAGAAACAAAACCACCTGTCCTGATCATGCCACAAAAGTCAAACACAAACTTCATTCAGAGGGGTGAGTCAGGGGAGATGCTTGAGACAAGTACAAATGACAAATGGAGTTCCTCAGGGGTCGGTGTTGGGACCAGTGTTGTTTAACATCTTTGTCGCTGACATGGATGTTGGCATTGAGTGCACCCTCAGCAAGTTTGTCGATGACACCAAGCTGTGTGGTATGTTCAACACACTGGAGGGAAGGGATGCCATCCAGAGGAACCTGGACAGGCTGGAGAGTTGGGTCACTGCCAACTTCACGAAGTTCAACAAGGCCAAGTGTAAGGTCCTGCCCCTGGGTTGGAGCAATCCCAAATACAAGTACAGAATGAGCAGACAATGGATAGAGAGCAGCCCTGAGGTGAAGAACCTGGGGGTACTGGTGGACAAAAAGCTGAACATGAGCCGGCAGTGTGCACAGGCAACCCAGAAAGCCAACCATATCCTGGGCTGTATCAGAAGTGTGGCCAGCAGGTCGAGTAGGTGATTCTCTCCCTCTACTCAGCTCCCGTGAGACCCCACTTGGAGTTCTGCATCCAGCTGTGGACCCAAAACATAAGAAGGATATAGGCTGGTTTGAGCTTGTTCAGAGGAGGGTCACGAAGATGATCAGAGGGCTGGAGCACCTCTCCTATGAGGAAAGGCTGAGAGAGTTGGGCTTGTTCAGCCTGGAGAAGAGAAGGCTCTGGGGAGACCTTATAGCACCTTCCAGTGCCTGAACGGGGCCTACAAGGAAGCTGGGGGGTAACTTTTTACAAGGGTGGGTAGTGATAGGACAAGGGGTAATGGGTTTAAACTGTAAGAGGGTAGATGTAGATTGAATATCAGCAAGAAATTCTTTACAGGGAGGGTGGTGAGGCACGGGAAGAGGTTGCCTATAGAAGCTGTGGATGCCCCATCCCTGGCTGTCTTCAAGGCCAGGCTGGATAAGGCTTTGAGCCATCTGGCCTTGTGGAAGATGTCACTGCCTATGGCAGGGGGATTGGTGCTGGAGGTCTTCAAGGTCCCTTCCAACCTAAATCATTCTATGGTTCTATGAATCTATGAAATGTGACAGACCAGACATCCAGTTATCACCATGTCTGCAGTTGCCCCTGTTCCAATGACATCATTGTCTTTCTGAACACTTCCTTACATATATTTAGAAATTAGGCAAAAGCAACTGGCAAGCAGCATCTTGATCCTACAAATGAGCTCATCATCAGGAGGATAGGCAAACCCTCCCAGGTCATATATTGTCAGTCTGTCAGCAACATCCTGCAGCTACATTAATCAGTATCAATTGAATTAACCTTGTGTAGGCATGCAAGTAAAAAGGCATAAATTAAATTTATGATAGGATTTAATTTAGCCATCATGAGCAGTTAGGTGGTTGTTGACTTACTCTTTCACAACTATGTCTAATATCAATTTTGTAAGCACCACTGGAACAATATCAAAAGTTTCATATAATATAAAGGTAAAGTATTTCAGGCAGAAGTGAAGACAAGCACTGTAAATACTATGATCAAATAGAAACGTAAGTCATTGAATTGTCTACTCTGAAGAGCAAGCTTTCACAGTTCTGAAACTTTTTCAAAGATAATGAATGAAAAATGTCAATTTCCACAGCTATCGTGTTCAATTTGCTCTTTACCCTGCTTTTGTAAGATATCCTACAAGATTTACACCATTTTTTCAACAAAAGTTCTAGCTCTATTATTGCAGAAAACTTTATAATCCAGTGACATCAGAAAACACTTACTGAAAGTTAACTTTAAAGCCATTATATGGTGTCATTATAGATGGTTCCACAAGTGCAGTTTCACACTGGTGAAAACAAGAAAATGAAGCCTCAATACACACAGACACTATTTGTTAAAATTTCTTTGAAAGAGTTTTCTGAGAGCATACTTGCAGTTTCTTGAGTTGCATTTTGTGATCTTTTTTCCTTTAATTTTAGAAATCTTAATCACGATTCCTCTTCTCACAAATTTTCTTAGCCATCACATATTAAGAGGCTCACATTAGAATAGTAGAATGGTTTGGGTTGGAAGGGACCTTAAAGACCAGCGAGTTCCAACCCCCCTGCCATGGTCAGGGACACCTTCCACTAGACCAGGTTGCTACTACTGTGCAACTATTTTAGCAATTGTTTTTAGCACCTTTTCATTATTCAGATGACAGTTTCAGTTTCATTCATGATTTTAATTACTTTGGGAAGTTTCTATGCCAGAGTCTGTTGGCTCAAACAGTAAACTACACATGGAAATTAGTAAGATCAGAGATACAAAATTCTCAGAGATGGTGGGATTCTACTCATGTTATGGTGGGTTTTTTTGCTATTAAACATTCAGAACCAAAGTTATACAGACTAGATTTTATGAAGGCTGATAACACATACTGTTTTTCTATTTCAATGTGTTAACTCAAATTTGGCTTTCGCATGTATCCCCATATTAATTTGAATACTTAAAAAAGAATGCAGAAAGAGTAAATTAAGGTATTTGCTATATTATTTGCAGAAAGTCTACAGGCTTGAAGTGAACATAATTTAAGCAAATTTAACTATTTAAATATTTTGCACTACAATAGGGTGACTGTTTCCTCAGATAATTCTAAAATATGTATTTTTTGTTATAAGCTTACATTTTATATTACATTTTCCTTGCTTAATACAGGACAGAGTAAAAAATAGAAACCAGGATTTATAATTCAACTGTATAAAAATTCAAAAATTTAAAATAGAACATTTTATTGTAAAGAGAAACATTTAAATTAATGTATAAAAATATATACATTTGCAAAAGATTATTGTTGTTTCTGCCACAGTGAAATAGCACAAAATAAGTAAAGTCTTGAGAGTTATTTGGAAAAATGTTTGTTGCTGCAGAATCTTCTCTCACATTCATGAAGGATTAAAACCACATATATGTAGTATGAAAAGATTCACGTTCATCCATTGTCTCAAATAAGGAGCTAATTAGGAACAGATCCTAATTGTGGAAAATTAAGTTTTTTAATCGCATTTCAAACATAGTATGTAGTTTATGTACAATAGAAAGAAAGCTATCTCCAGAAAATATAACCTAAAAATCACTCTCAGCTTGTGAAATTCATTTCAGTAGCATGTCAGGTATCTGAATAACCCAAAGAAAGGAAATAAAACAACAAAGCCCAAAGTCTCAGAACAGGATTGAATTTAGCACTTGCCTTGCACAGAAAGCCATACTGCTCACTGTGTCAGCCTTCCTTCACTGAGTTTAAATATGCGCTGTGGACGATGGAGAAGTTGCTACCAAAAATTTTCTCATACATGATAAATGTGATACAAGGCTCATTTTTCCTGCCCCACACATCGAGGAGCAATGGGGCAGATGGCAGTGAGGGAGTCTCAGTGCAGCAGTCAGAGACACCAGCCCCTGCCCCAGACACTCAGGGCTGTCCCAGAGAGCATCAACCCCACCAGCTGTATGAGGCCCAGCACCATGGGACTGTTCTCTGGGTCACTACACAGAGTGGGAGGGCCTCACCCTGGGGGATGGGGCTTATTATGGGAAGAGCATTCTGGGATTATGAGAGATTTGTTGTGGGATGCTTAAAGAAGGAACCAAAAGTAGGGCAAGGGAAGGATTAATGTGTTTTGAGGAGAAACAAGCATGGTAAAATAAAGGGAAAGGGCAATAAAAGGGGCTGGCTGTACATAAACAGCCAGTACATTTGTCTGGCCATGCTGCAATCTGTCCTCCCTTCTCATTAACCTCCATTTCTAACTGGCTGAGGGCTCTCTCTTCTCCATGCATGTGAATGTTTGGGGTCTAAATACAGTCACTGGAGTCAGATGATGGGTCAGAACCCATGTGCCTGTGGTGCAGCAGCTGAAGTATCCACAGTGCGTGTGTGGTGTGTGTGCAGTACTTCACTCATGAGCATCAGCCCAGACTAGCCAAAGAGTAGAATGAGAAGTTTGGGAGTCAGGTATCAGAGAGGCCACAGGTCTGTAAAGAGACCAGAGGATGTGAGAGTGGACTTCTGGAAGGACCAGACTACAAGCAGATTACCAGAGAAGCCAGGAATCTGACAATCAGCTCCTGGTGGGTCCATCGGTCTGGACCAGCTACTGGAAAGACCCACTTGTCTGTGCATGAGACAGCTTGGGAGACCTGCACACCCAGGGGCCAGCTGCTGGACAAAAGTCTAAGGCCAGTTACTGGAGGAAAGCATATTATCTCTACATACATATTTTCCATTGTTGTTTTTTATCTTGATTAGCCAGAGAGGAGAACAGGATCAGACCACTTTTTTCCAGATTTCTTTTTGCTTGTGTTGCTCTGTCTGGCCATCTGTCTGCATCTGTATATGTCAACTATGGATCTCTGTGAATGTGTGCCTACTAGGAACATGTTTATCCTTGCTACTGGCTGGACCTGGAGGCATCAATCTGCAGCAGCCTCACCTCTGATGGAGTGCCAGATTTGGCAACTCCTAACAGTCCCTGCTCACAAGACTACCATGCTTTTCCCTACCATGTATTCACAGTTAAGAGTTACAGGACTTAACAATTGGCCAATAGACTGGACTACAAAACAATTAAAGGGAACATGGAAAATCACCAGCTGTTTCTAAGGAGGTGATGAAGACTTTTCTTTATCTCAATAAAACAAAGGAGCCTAAGAAATCCCTGTATGTAATGATCAAACAGATTTTCAGAGAAAATATTGTTTGGGTGTGAAGTTACGTTTTACAAAGCATAGATGGTAATATCATACTCACCCAGGGGCTTCTGGAGTTTCAAAGATGTATAATGAATTTTTGTGAAAAAGGAAGAAAGTTTTTCTTGAGGCTTTACCTCTCTCAAAAATCATTCTATTGGGTTTTGCATAGTCTGCTCTATTTCTACAACATTGCTTGTGTCTGTTAATCACACATCCAGAAAGATACAGCAATTGCCAGTGATGGATGGTGACAGCAAATATCTCAGGCTATCTCAAAGGAATGATGCAGCAGCAAGAAACAGCTTGCACTATGTTATTCTTATGCTGGAAAACTTGGGACAATTATTGCCCCTTTGACAGATACTACATCCAGAACTTCTATACTGGGGACCTTGGTATGAGACAGGACAACCAAGAGCTTTGTTGATGTAATGTTAATAATTGCGTGCTAATAGGCTTCCTTGCAACTTATGTATAAACTTATGTATAAATCAGTGCTGAATTTCTCTTCAAGATAAAAGATTAATATAGGTAAATATATAACTCCTGACAAATTTTACAATAAAACTGCAACAGTAGTGTACATAAAATAACAAGCTACATCTAAGTCCCCATTTTAGAAGGTTAAGATGACTACTAGGTTGCACACAAAAACATGTAAGATATTTGGTGCTTTAAAATTATATAGAATTGACCACTAAAAGAAGAAAATTCGGGGCTCACTTGTACATTTATAAACATTTAATTTTTGCTAAAATGAAAAATAAAGCTCTTCACCAAGTGAATAAAAACATCGTCATCATTTTATTGATGATTTATTGCCCATAAAACACTAGTCATATTTCTGCAGTCCCTCAAGCTACTGCTTCCAGAAAGAATCTTTATTTTTTGTCCTCAAAAGTGAGGAAGAACAAATGAAAATATGTACATTCTAGAAAGATTGATCAACTTTGAGCTCATGCAATTTTTAAAATTCTGAATGAGTTCTACTTTTTTTCTATTTGCAGTACGTGCAAAAATTCCCAAACTGCTTCTCATTCTCCTATTATCCTTTTAGTATAGCAACTTCAGTGCAGAGGAAATAATTCACATAAATGAAAATTTTGTATGCATACTGAGAAACTCTAACCGTACTTGACAGAGGGCTAGATTTAATGAAAATTCTGTCCTTCCTATGCCAAAGATTATGGGCAAAAGTTATCAAATTTAATGGAAATTACAGTGAAAGTGAAAGTTCACATGCAATGTGTGTCTTACTGTGGTGGCAGACTAAAATGGCTATAAAGAGAATGAACATAAGGAAACAATTGCACATTTCACTGTAAATGTCAAGTAGTGATAGTCTGAAAAATGTCATAGAGATAATTAGACGAAAATGGCTCCAACTAGTATGTATTATGTGGTCACTTTCAGTGTTTCAATCAAAGGAGGTTGATTTTATCATTAGTTGCTGGAAGTGCCCTAAATATAAAGACTCTTTTAAAGAAAATTTATGTAGTTATAATACAGACAAATACTAAAGTTTGATTTATAAGATCTGGACTAAAATGCAGTTTCTTTTATATTAACTTTAAAATTAAAAATTATGCTTGAACTTGGGAGCTCATGGCTAGAAGGCAGCTGGGTCAGGGACTTCAGCTCCCTAATACTGAAGGCAGACATTTTGTGTAAGCTTTTTTGTACATTTCCTAAGCTTTGTTTTAGAAGGTTTCTGGATTTTTGTCCTTCATAGATCCAAATAAAGAGTTGTTTCAATATTTGACTCTTCTGATGGTTAGAAATTACTAAGTGACAACATAAATGTATACATGCTCACTTTTTTTTTCTTTTTGATATATTTATCCTTCTGCTTTGAGTGTCTAAACAAACAGTATTGATATTCCCTCTCCTCCTTCTTCTAAGTAAGCCAAGACCTGTTTTGCGTTTGTTTTGGTTTTTTTGGTTGGTAGGTTTGTTGGTTGGTTTGGTTTGTTTTTTTGTTCCACCGTGTTACTTTCATTTTAGCTGTCCTTCCCTACATCTGCTGGTAGATTTTACCTGTGCAATATCCCAGCGAGATTTCAGCTAAGTCCTGTGCAATAGCATTCTTATCTCTCCTGGAAATATCTCATGCATTAAAATCTTAAATCTCATTTCCCTTTCCCTGGCTGCAGGCATACACTGGAGAGGCTCATAGACATCCTATGGTAAATAACACACCCAGGTTTTAATGGGCTGTCTCCAGCTCATCAGCTGAAAGTTTTTCAGTAGTCAGGATAACTCTGCTTTTTCCCTTTTACAAGGTTAGCCAAGATTTTCTGTATCACCATCTGATTCCTTCATATTGACTATACTTTCCCCTGATATCTAATCCATCAGTTTTCTGCGTTAACACACAGTTTCTTTTAAGCCTATGTCATTAATATTAAGAAGAAGATAATAAAAAGCAAGCAAGCAAAAATTACTTGAACATGACTTCTCAAAGTCAGAAACAAACTCCTAAAAATATGAGTAATGTAAGACTTCTTTTATATTTACCTAGCTTTACATCCTGTACCACAAAACACTGTTGCTTCTCTAAAATAATAAAAGCCCTAAACATGATTCTAAAATAAAGAAGTTCCTATGAAGGGATTAGTACATGTAAAATCTTTTTGAAAACCTGGCTGACCTATCTCAGAAAACCATAGAAATGTTTTTATTAAAGAAAAAGGAAGAAAAGAAGAAAGGAAGAAAGGAACAGAAAAAGGAAGAAAGGAACAGAAGAAGGAAGAGAGGAAGGAAGGAAGGAAGGAAGGAAGGAAGGAAGGAAGGAAGGAAGGAAGGAAGGAAGGAAGGAAGGAAGGAAGGAGAAGTAGACAAAGGAAGTAAGAAAGGAAGGAAGGAAGGAAGGAAGGAAGGAAAAGACAGAGAAGAAGATAGTATGAAGACCAAAAAAACAAACAAGTATATACATTTACAAAGTGAAATGGGCTGATGAAGCTGCATAAAATTGAAATATTAAAGTAGAAATGTAGAGGTTTAGTCAAGTCCCGAAATATCAGGACATTAATTTGGATATACAGTCAATCTGAGACTAGAATTGGAGCCTTGGAGGAGTAATTCTGTATTTCTTTGTGAGAGGCATATACAGGTAATTTTAACTCTCAAAATAGAAGTGATCCCAAGAATACCTTTATCAGCACTGCTTGCAGCTGGAAGAAATGTAACAGTGCAGACAGTATTTAAATCCAGACCTGGGAGTAGACTGAGTATTGTAAGAGTTAGTCACACTGTCAGTTCAGCCGTAGTGCAGTTTGGAACACAATTTTATGCACCAAAACCCCTCTGCAGTACAGGGAAGAAGTAGCACCTTGCAGTAAGATCTACAAGACAGCAATATGATTAAAGACAGTTGATAAAAGACACTGAGGATAGTGACTGGTCTTTGAGGCAAAGTCTTTTCAGTCTTTTCAAGGCTAAATACAATGTTTCTATCCATAGTCTGAAACTGTCCTGAAAGTAAGCTTTTACAACTCCTCTTTTTTTTAAACACCTGAAAAACCTCATTTCTTTCCTTTGAAATAGAACATGACAGATAATAGGACTATGGATTTTGCTTTCAGTTTCTCGATAAATTCTGGGCAGCCTGGTAAAAAGGTTGAAGTATTCTTATGAATGGAGGTTTTTTTTACATAGCTGAGCATGCTCAGTGGAAGAGGTTTGCTATTTACAGCATCTGTGAAGACTAAGAGATAATTCGTGCTAAAGTCAAGCACAGAATGGAGAGGAAAAACAAACAAGCAAAAACCCCCACCTTTTTCAGGAATCTGGAAGGGATTGTATAGAGTTTTGGGTCAGGGAGTCATTCCAGTCACTCTTCACCTGATTGAAGGTGTGAACATATAGGGATGAAGAAAGTAGAACTGTTTTCTGGTTCTGCTTGCAGATATCTTTTCTCCATTTAAATATTTGTGCAGTTCTAATTTAAAGTGAAATATTAAACTGGAGAGATGGGCCACTGCCAACC
>NW_010267362.1:0-32567 GCF_000690775.1 Eurypyga helias
TATATATAAATATACACCATGTCATGAAGTGAATTTGTTCTTTCTTTCTACTTAACAAACATGATCTTGATAAGCATTTGACAACTTTGGCAAACATTCTGGCCAGTGAGAACAGAGTATTGAGAGAGCACAGCAAGGATGCTGATTGAGTGCTTCACTGCAGGTCTAGGCTGATTTAATTACTGGCAGCAGTTTGTGGCCAGAAACTGTGGGCTTGCTTTTTTATATCATCAAACTCTAATTCTTATTTCCATTATGTTTAGGGGAAAAAAAAAAAAAAGAAAAACTAATGCAACTAGCAATGAAACTATGTAAGGATAAATTCGATTAAATTTTCACTATTTATAACAGATCTGCAGCAGGTATAAATAAGCATCGTTTCATGGATTGTCAGAGAGTTATGCTTATTTAAACAAAGCCAAAATGCCAGACTTCTATGTTCTCATATATGTTTGTGTTATATTTAGGATTAAACCATAACAATTTACTATTTCTTTTCAGACATGTATTCTGGATAGCTGCAATGATTTGACTCCGTGGTATTAATCTGTGATGGATGAGAAAGAAATAAAGCAGGTAGTGAGGTGAACATGTTTTAATATAAATACTCATTTGCTGACAAGAGCCATTAGCAAATCATGACAAATGATGATAGTGATACTCTAATGAGGAATAGTGAAGGCACAGAAACAAACAAAAAACCCCGTATCTTACACATTTTGCATACTTTGCCAGACAATACCAAAGTTACTTAGATGGAATAGCTTAGATGAAATTCTGGATTTTGAGACCAACGCTCAGTGAACATAACTAGTCTCTCAAAAGTTCTTCTGAAAATATTGTTCCTACTGCTGTACAGAAGTTACTTTTATTTTAAAATGACAGTTTTGTTACAAATATCTCTGGATCACAGTTATGAATGGGAAGAGGCCTACATAAATAAATCCAGATGTGTCAGCCATTGATTTACACTGTTCTACAATCCCAGTGTTCCCATATGAAACAAGACATTTATGGAATTCTACCTGAGGGTAGGTGAAGAAGTCAGCCATGATAATTAAAGAGAGAATTCAGAGAATATAAAGATAACTCCATTTCTTTTGTGTGTTTTTCTTAGAATTAGGAATATATCTGCAAATAATCCTAGGCTAATTACTATTGTTTTACATCATAACACTTAAGAGGGCAGCAATATCAGATTTCATTAAAGTATGAACTAACTCCTGTCTGGGATTTTATTTTTATTTTTTTAATCTCAACGTTTATTTAACAGTGGTTCTAGAACAGAAACTATGTCACAGAACTGTGTTTCTCTTTTGATTCTGTCATGCTCCAAAATCTGCATTAAGCACAGATCTGCATATTGTCACCTTAGGGAACAGAATATCCCTGAAAGACACATCTATTAGAAGAGACAAGAAAAACCACAATGGAGTGAAATATTTGTTACACACATGCTGGAATTAACAGTAATTGTGAGTTACCTGAGAACCATCATTAAACGGATATGCATGCCTTCATTATTTTCTTCTTGGAGTTCAGAGACTCAGGTGAAAATACTAAGATTGAAATTAATAATATCAAGTAAATGATGACCAAGACTGAAAAAAAAAACCAATGAGCACACTGTATTTACCTATAACAGATGGTGTAATGTATATAATCATATAATTTAACTTACCTAAGGTAGGTGAATTCCGTTGACTACAGGTCCTGTGGGATTCATTTTTTTCCAGCCCTGTAGTTGTGAGGCTGTTACAATTCCTTGTCCCCAGGGCCAGGTGGTAGGGAAGCTGAAAACTGTTCCTCATACTCACACACACACACACACAGAGACACACACAGAAGATAGATGGTTAACAGTGAGGTTTAATAAGAATATAGAATATATTGTGGTTATGAAGCCCAGGACTCAGACAGACACATGTACTGAACAGTCAGCACCTGCTTACATGTGGCCAGACACTTCCATTAACTTTCTTTCTATATTCCCACATTTGTGCCACTCCAGTGGGACATCCCATAGTAATCTGTCATTTTCCCTCTGATCCCTGTTGAGTCTTTGTGTAATTTTCTTAGTTTTTATTCAACTAACATAACAATATCTGAATTATTTTTACAAAACTGGCATTTACAGCCTTTATTTTTAGTAACTGTTTCAAGCTACCATGCTTGAGATGATACAGTAATAAAAAAACAGATCATAAAAATTGGACTGCAAGTCTGGTATACTCCATTTGGCACTTCAGAGCTCCCTGCCAAGAAAGCAAGTCATGGGATTTTTACTTCATGGAGACTTCACAACATCTCTGGGCAACGTATTCAGCTGCCCCCACAGGAAATAATTTTTTTGCTATGTTCAAATGGAACCTCCTGTGTGCCTATTTGTGCCTATTGCCACTTGTCCTGTCAGTGGGCACTACTGAGAAGAGTCTGGCTCCCTCTTCTGCAGTCACTCCATCAGGTGTCTATAGGCATTTATGACATCCCCCTGAGCCTTCGCTTGTCCACACAGAACAGTCCCATCTCTCTCACCATCCCCCCATATGAAAGGTGTTTCACTCAGGGTCACTCACATGTCTTGTAACACATGAAGCTATACCAGTGCACAGCTAAGGGGAATTAAGGCAGTAGCAGAAGAATACCAAACATTTGCAACGTCCAGACAGTGAAGGCTGTTCCCGACAGAATAAAGTGGACACAGGAATCACTTAAAGACATACAAGAAAACAAACGGGAGTGCCTGGGAAATGCTAATACCCAAAGATATTCTCCCTAGGGGAGAACAGCTATTCCCCTAAAGAACCACAGAATGGCATGTGACAAAAACAAGGTCCTTCTGAACTCTATGTTCTATGTTTGTGTATTAGAAATACTTTATGGATCTCCTACGAATTCTGAAAGAAAAGGCTTTTCATAATTTTATACATAAATCACACAATTCTCGGTGAGTCTAGGGACCAAAAATTACTTGAAAACCAATTTTCCACAGGTGTTCCAGACTTGACATACATTGTACAGATATGGCTGCACAAAGAGCCATATCATCCAACTTTAAAACATTCACATCATCCAACTTTAAAACAAGAGGATTTATAAAGTCATGTTGTTTAGTCTGATTTTTCAATTTAGAATTTTCAAATATCCAGACATTTAATATATTTCTTAGTTTCCTTCTCTTGTCATTTGTCAAAAATGTCCCATTTAACATACAATTTCAGAAAATGGACCTTGAAAGTGATTACCTCCACTGTCTCAAAGCTAAGAAACTCTATCAAAATATACAGAGAATCAAGAAAGTACTAATTTAACCCTTGGAGATGTTCAGCAGTGTGCCCTGCCAGTCAAAGGGCAAACCACAATCATGGATGCATCAAACCCTGCATAACCAGCTGGTCACCAGAGGTGGTTATCCTGCTGTATTCAGCATTGGTACAGCCTCACTTTGAGTACTGTGTGCAGTTCTGGGTCCCACAATTCAACAAGAATGTGAAGGTCCTTGAATGCATCCGGAGGACATCAACAAAGGGAGACATGTCCTGTGTGCAGTGTCTGAGGAATCTAATCTAGTTTGTCTAATTTGGAGAAAAGGAGTGTGAGAGGTGACCTCATTGCTCTGTACAGCTTCCTGAGGAAGTGGAGAGGGAGGTACTCCCTGGTATCCTGTGACAGGACGTGTGGAAATGATTCAAACCTGGGCCAAGGGGGTTTAGAATGGACATTAAGAATCATTTCTTTACCGAGGGGGTGGTCAAACACTGTAACAGGCTTCCTGGAGAGGTGTCAATATCCCAAGCCTGGCAGTGTTTAAGAGGCATTTTGACAGTGTCCTTAATGACAAGCTTTAACCTGATCAGCCCTGAATTGGTGAGGCAGTTGACTAGGTAATAGTTGTAGGTCCCTTCCTGACCAACTGAAATAGTCTATTTTATTCTATTCTGTTCTGTTTGTTTCACCAGCAATGTTGTACCAAAAGCACTGATGTGTAGTTTTACTTCAGGGTCTAAGAAATCTGTTGAACAGTTGACCATTCATTGTAACAAAAATGAATTAGTCCCAGTCTCTTATGATCCTGTTGCTGAGGGTTTTTTTCTTTTTATTCTTTCCATTTATCATGCAATAAAACTGTAGACCACATTCTCTTATTTTACTCAGAAATTAATCCTTAGCAGACAAGAATAAGAAAGAATAAGAAATTTCTATATGACTACCTGACCTAGAACAAAGTTTGAAGAAACTCAAAGTCATATCTGAGAAGATAATTTTTGAAAAACTCACCTAAAATTTTCCCACCAACTTTACACAAAGTACAAAGCAGTGACAGCAAGTAATTTTGTTCAAGAGCAACCCAGCCAGAATGCATCAGCCAAAAAGTAAATTGAGTCATGTATTTTGCTGTTGTTCCTTTAATATAGCTATATGTTTTCTAATTATAAAAGTAAGAATTAGAGGTAACAGTTTTATCCAGTAAATGGAATAAAGGCCAGTGTTGTAAATTGGTTGCTCAATTATAGTAGTGGAGAAACACACAGAGATGGAATCTGACAATGGGTCAAAGACATATGTGGAAATAAGAGTTATGGCCCAAGAATGAGGAAAAAAATTATAATTATTGAGAATATAGGCAGATAATTTTTTTTATTTCTATAAAGCATTTCTGGTTAAGCTTTTTGGGTAAAAAGAAAAATAAATTATTTGTTAATCAGTTTCTTAAATTAAGACACAGAAGAATCAGGCCAGAAACACTGCAGAACTGATAAATTTCAGTCTTTTTCTGTTGTTGCCTATTTAATTAAATACCTAATTTACTCCTGAAAATTTACTTTTCAAATATCAAACACTGCACTGAATTTTATGTAAATCAGTATAGTTTCCAAAACATCTCACACCTTCTACATATGCATCTGGAATTCCATATGCATTCTCAGAAAGTGTGCAAGAAAATGTAAGCCAGTGGTAAATCTCCGTTCCCAATAAGCTATCAAAGTTTTATGGAACTCCATTCTGGTGTCACAACCCTGAAGAAACATCTTTATTTAGTCAGTTTTGTAAATATTTCCATTGCATACAGCATGTTCATAACATATTTGCCATTGCATATTACAGGCAACACTTCAGAAATCAGATTCAATAATTTCCTAAATTAATTCTTAGTTTTCCAAACCATAATACAGCTATTCAAAACTCCTCTAAGTTTTTGTTCTACAGTTGTGCATGAAAATTCACATAGGAATGACAAACTGGTTATTCTATATTTTTTATTATATATTCTTCTATAGTCCAAAATTTAGGGTAAATTTTCAACAAACCAGGAAAACTTGTTCTTAATAAATTCACAGAAACATAGAATCTTTTATGTTGGAAAAGACCTTCAATATCATCAAGTCCAACTGTTAACCTGACACTGCCAAATCCACCACTAAACCACGTCCCTATTCATATCATCTACACACCTTTTAACTAATTCCAGGAATGAAGACACAGCCACCACCCTAGGCAGCCTGTTCCAACGCCTGCTTCAGGGAAGACATTTTTCCTAATATTCAATCTAAACCTTCCCTGGCAGAACTTGAGGCTGTTTCTTCTTGTCCAATCACTTGTCACTTGGGAGAAGAGATGAACACCTACCTCTTTGCACCCTCGTTTCAGGTAGCTGTAGAGAACAATAAGGTCTCCCCTGAGCCTTCTTTTCTCCAGGCTAAAAGACTCCAGTTCCCTCAGCTGCTCCAATATATATACAATGCAGATCCGACATCTGTGTCTTGAATTTCTCCAGAGAAATAGATTCCTTAGTCTTTTACAACAGACAGCTCTCATGAATATATAGTATATTCAGCCTGTCCACTTATTCTGTTCCTTTACAAGACTGGAACGCTTTTCCACTCATCACTTAATTTTTTTTATTTTTTGTTTTTTTCCTAGTGAATATTAAGTCCCACTAGACCTTCAGAATAAGGATCAGGACTGTAACAAACTTCAGCACTTCCCTTAGCTGTCTGGAATCCACAGCTCATAACCTCCTCATATTTCTTTGGATTTTTTCAAAATTTCTGGTAGTTGCAGTTCTAAATCTTCACGTTAAGAGCAGAAAACCCATTTCCCTATCAACTTATTGTCCGTTATTAACTGGGAGCTGAAACAATAATGGCAGAGACACAAGACATTTTCCAGCAGTTTGCAGACGTGTGGAAGATACAAGTTTCTCACTCTGCCATATCTTCCAGGAAATGCCTGATGCTGATATCATTAGTGCTCTTGACAACTATGAAAATATAAAAAAATAACACAACTGAATGACTTACAGAATTTGAAGTTGCATTTCATGATGCCACAGATACAGTACTCTGCTTGCAATGTTTTACAATAAAGCTTTGCCTTAGCCCTTTAATGGCGGACCAGAAGTTCTTAACCCTGGTCTCTTATAGCCATTGTAAATAGTGATGATAAGACTTAAAATATGTTCTGAGAGCGAGATCGCCAAACTGGTCTTTAACTTTTCAGCAAAAGGTTGTCCATCATAACATGCAATTCAAATTTTCAACACATAATAAAATATTTTAATTCCCTTCACAAGGCTCTTACTTGGATCTTTAATTCTCTTTGTCACTCACAAGATGCCAAGAATTGTCCTTTCCAGAAGCACTTATAATTTAAAGAGTTCAGGCTTGCAGAGGTGATTTATTTAATCTTGCCAGAGCGTGCAGTTGATATATCTTCTATGCAAAAGTCTTCAGCGTATAACTTGAAGCTGGTGGGTTCAACTTTTGAAAAACAACCTAATTTGTTTGGCTTAGAAGACTGATAACAGGATAATCCATCACCTCTCTTAGTTCTAGAGTTTGGCTGAGAACAAATTCACAAGGGAATGAATCTGAGTATATGTCACTTTTCTTGGAATATCCAATTCTGAAACTCTTAATTCAGTTGTTTTTCAGTAGCTTGGTTTCCAGCATATCTTGAAACTCCAGCTACCCAAAGAACTCTCATGAATGAGAACCAAAATAAATAGTAACCTTTCAAAATCCTGAACATGATCTTTTCAGGTCAGAAAAAGATTAAATATTTCCCATGTGGGACATATTATCAGCACTTTGCTTTGTGTATAGAAGACAGCTCCTGTCAATCTTGAAATTTTTACAAGCATTTGGATGGATAGATAGTGGTTTGAGAAATTGATAACTTTTAGCTCTCAACACTAATATCAGAATTTACATCATGTTTTTACCAATATTTAGGAAAAAATACCATCAATAATAGCTCTTTTTATTTGAAGTTTTACAGATTAAATAATCTAACAACATTTGGGGATTCATTTCATGTCTTTAATATTTTGTAATTTATATAATTTAAACTTAAGTAACCAAAGAATATTTTATTTGCAATATGAGGAAGAAACACATTATCAGTTTTAAAAGGCCTTGGAAGAAAATTCCCATAAAGGTATTTAAAAATCTGTGTTAAATACCCTTGCCACAAAGTTCTGTTTGGCTTCTAGGAAGAAAAGAATAATATTTACTGTAATTCAGAGGATCAAATTCTTTCTAGATTTGGACATATTATTTGAAGAAAGCATAGGGCCAAGAAAAGCGAAGTGTTAGAATGAGCAGAAATTATGTATCATGTTTTTAGACCTTGATGCATTCAAATATGTACTTTTTATGCATAACCACATTTTTTTAATTTCTCTTCCAGTTTTTTCAGTTCATCAAGACTCAAACGCAATATGAAGTTCTCTTTCTGAAGATTTTTAATTAAGAATAGGTGTGCTACTGGAAATCATAACTAAGCCTGTATTGCCAACCTATATTAATGGTTTTCTATATCTGATGAACCTACCTATATTTTCTGCTGTAATTCTTTAAATTACTAGTAGTACAAATAACCTTAAACATAATACTTTCATATCATAATTTAAAAAGCTGTACATGTTGACAGATCAATTATGCATAAGATCTGGAATATATTTTATGTAATTATATGTCTATATTAGCAAACTGACATATAGCTCTTATCAAAAGTCTTTGTTTTTAAGAAAGAGAAGAATACTGATGTTTCTTGTTAGGCAATATTTCACTGCTGCTTCAACACATAGTTAGCTACCCTCAAGTCCACTGGGCCAGTCGTAGAACCATGACTCCAACATAGTGTGATTGCACATCATTCTAACTCATACCTTTTCACTCAGTGTCATGGAGAAGGAATGTGTATCCCACCAAGTCTGGGATCAGGCTAGTTGTAACTTCTGCAGAGAAGCTGGATCACTACAGAGTGGTCCCAGGATCAAACACTGAATGGCTCACAGCCACCTTTGGATACTACAAATTCAAATGGAATGCATAAGATACAGTGCCACATACTTCAAAAAACAGAGCCTAGAACTCTAGTCTGTACTTCAAAGCACATAAAAATTGTGGTTGATTAATTCTCAGGATTTATGAGATTGGAAAAGATAAACCCCAATTTAGAGATGGAAAAATGGTAAATTTTGTGAGAAAGATGGATTCCCACTGAATTTATATGAATATCAATTCCCAAAATTATCTTAATTAGCAAAGACATAATAGCGTAGAAGGGCTAATGAACCTTTTACTTCAAGACTCAAGTTTATTCTAAAAGCAGAGTTCACATTTATCCAGCCATCCATGCTATCATTCCCTGAAGGATTAGGGGATTAGATTATACTAACATTAACAAGAATCAGATCAATAGGAAGAGTTCTGTACATTGAAATATTCAATAATGAGGATTGTAAACATTTCAGGGATCTTACTTCATGGGATTAGGGCTGGTCCCATAAGTGAAGAAAATTAGCTGCTGAAATAGTGCACACCTGGAACACATCTTCCAGTGTAATGTCATCAAAAGAAAACCTAGTTCATGTCCTCTAGTTTCCTTGGTAGGTGTGTGAGAATAGGCAGAATACACACCTAAAACTCAGTACACACCTAGAGTATATCATAAAAGTAGTTAAATTCTTAGGTAGTGCAATAGGGTTTAACAATGATAGAGTGGCAAAAATGAGTCCACAGAAAGTCAATGATAGCTAAAATATTTTACAATCTTAAAGCGTCATTCTAGGGTTTAGAAAAAGAATTACTACTTTCAGGTTTTGTTTTGTTGTCACCACAGGCTAACTGTCTAATTCCTGTGAAAAAGACCTTCATTCTAAAACTGCTTTCATAACCTGGAATCTTGGGAAAGTGAGTAAAAAAATAGATTTTAATCTTATGTTTCTAAATATGAGCAGCAGTAGCATTTCCTCTGTGGGGAGAGTAACGTGTCCAGAAAGTTACTAGATAGAAATGACTGGCAGCAGCCATAAGACCTGAGTATCTTATTAGCTGAGTTCAGCAGAAGTGGAATGGATAAATCAATTGCTGCAGCCCTTTCTGGTCAGTGTCACTGTTAAGCAAAAAATTAATGTGTGTCAGCTATTCATTAATGAAAAACATGCAGTAATAGAGGGAACAATGCTAGCTACATAACTGGGGCCACATCTAGTCCTGGTATGAAAAAAAACCCACCATACTGAATTGGTTATACTGTATGAAGTTGTTGCATATGGTTACTTTGCAAATGCTGAAGTAACCTAAAGCAACTCTATGTAAATCAACACCTGCAGTATGACTTCACCCTGAAACCTGATGAAGTATTCCATGATGACAATATACCTGGGAATTGCATTCAAGGTGTGCAGGGGGAATAAAATAAAGGTATGAAGGATCATTTGGACATGGGTTAGCTGAGAGACTTGTAAATCTTTGGAGCTCAACCTCATGATTCAATAATAAAATCAAGATTATTTTTTTAAGCAAGGTTAGTTTTCATATTAAAATTAAATCACTACAGAAAACCTATGACAACAGAACTGGTTCTCTGTAAATTATGTGACTCTGTATTAATTCCACTCCTGATACCAAATTAATGATATTACTGGGATGTTGCTTCAGCACTCTGCACACAGTGTAAGCAATTTCATGGGAAAAGGAGGAGAGATGATTGGGTAAAAATGGTGAAAAATCTATGTAGAGTTTTGTATATGCTGCAATGAATGTTGCAACTATCCTACAGACTGTTAAGGGGAAATTAAATGATGTGGCGAAGTCTGTAAAGCTGCTCAGTAGGTAGTGGTTTATTGTCATATAACTGACATCAGAATTTGGTCCCAGATTCACAAAATATGCATGCTCAGCTGGGAAAGCTATCCATCTCCTAATACCTCTTTTTACTTCTTTTTCCAAGGAAGATTTCATTCTGAACCAGAAAGTGTTTTCTTCTTCTGAATTTTAAAAATGGCATTTTCTGTTGTGTTCCTCATCATTTACATTACATTCAGCACAACCTTTTAAAAGCATTGAGGTTACCTAAAGAAAACCTGCTAAGTCACTGTAGATGAGTTATAAAAACTGTCTATTAATTGACGATCTACACATTACTGTCCTGTCAGCTGCTCAAAAGTACACATCCCAGTTAAAAATTAGGGAGCTATGGTATTTTCCTCCAGGCGGAATGCACATCCATCTCCACAGATATCTGGCTGCAAAGAGATTTTCCTACTAATCTTAGAGTTTTCAGTCAGGTGACAAGCAGCAGAGCTTTGGTTTAACTACAAAACAATATCAGAATCCACTCTGTCCCTTGCTGCTGTTTTTAAAACACTGTTTGTTAATTAAAAGAAAAAAAAAAAAAGTTAACTGTTGGGAATTCAGCCTTCTCAATATCCAATGGTCAAGTTAAAAATAAACCTGTTTTGCTGCAGATTATCTGGCAGCATTGTTTGATAAATTAAAAATAATTTGATTTTCTTGCTATTAATTCAAAGAAAAAAATATTTTGGTTTAGGTGTCCATATAATATGTCATTTCAAAGAAACGGAGATAGAAAGGTACATTAATATGCTTTACTTATAGAAAAGCTTAATAATTTTCTCCTACTATTTTTATACAAGTTTGTAAGGCTAATAATCTGCTCTCAAAGGAATTTTTGCAGGTAGAATTTCCGTATTGCAAAAGGCGAATACTGTTTTCAAACTTAGCTCCCATTCTTAGTGCAGAATTTCATACATCATATTTACATTTATTCTTAGATTTATTCATAATGAAGAGTGAGAAAGCTTTTAAAAACAAGTACTATTTTACTTGTGTGTATGAAATATTAATTCCAAAGTTGGTAACGTAGCTCTTTGTAGTTCTGACTTCACAAAAATAAGAAAAGCTTTTCTTTAGTTCTATCCCATACTTAACCATCACAGGGACACTGAGCATTGTCCTCTAAATCAAGACTTTTATGCTTCATTTGCTGGGTATACATTCTAGTTCCTAAAAAGTGCTGCAGCTTCCAGATTTACAAGCCTGAGAAATAATGAAAGCTTAAGACCTTTAGGGAAGGAATAAGACTTAGATCAAGTTCAACCACATTAGTCAACTCAACGTAAAGCAGCCCTATAAGCTTAACATAAAGTTGATATGGCCCTATCAGCCATACAAACTTTCAGCATAAATTTGAACACAACCCACAGTGATTCAGATATTTAAATCAGATTACTTTCTTATGGTTTATAGTACCTCAGCTGTGCTATGGATGTCTTCTCCATTTCCAAAATCATGATCTGCTCCATCAGCATGGCGAGGTTGCTGTCACTGCACATTACTTAGACTGTGATATATCTTACTGACAACATCACCTCCTTTTGATTTATATTGACAGGACTTAAAATACGTAAGGGGAATATTCTCCAAGGCATATAATCAATAGCATCTGCTGCATTTCTGGTATTTCCTTTGCCCTGTTTATACCATTACTGGCTCTGCTGAAGCTATATTACTATAAATGTTTCCAGGAACATATGTTGGCATCAGCTCACAGCACTGTTTCTACAGCACTAACAATTTAAAATCTCAGAGGAATCTCAGAATTATTACTACTTTATTGTTCTAATACTCAAGCTATTGTGATAAATAAGATGATGATACATACACACTAAAATTCTCTGTAGCATATTCTTGTTTTGTGCAGTATAAGATAATAATAAAAAAAAATTCAAGAATAATAAAGAACTATTATCTCAGAAAAAAATAATAATTAGATATTTTTTACAAGAAAAAATAAACAGTGATCAAATAAAAATCAGATAACTTTTGGAAAAATGTTGGCATAAACCCAAGATTCTCAAGAACTATTTAGGACAATATGAGTAACAAGAACTGAAAAAATATCTAATTTTTAAAGAAATGTGTGTGTATGAATTAATTCAATAATGTATTTTCTGATGTAAGTATTCACATGTCATTAAAAAGCACAGTTGAAAATGAAAGGAGTATATTAAAGATTGGAGGGTAGAAAGCAAGTTGGAAAAAAAATCAAATGAACTACAGGTCTGTAGCTGAACAATGGAGAGGAAAATTTATGCATAATTTAAATTAAACAGTGTGGTCTGATTTAGTTTTAATGAATGCATCAGACTGAGTATTCTAAAATACATTAATTTTGATGATGTCCTAAGCTTAGGCACATCATGATTTATGAAAATATTTCTGATGTAAATATCATCCAACTGTTTAACTATGGGATAGACTCATAATAGTTATAAATTTACTTTAAAAAAAAAAAAAAGCTACAGAATAGTACAACTAGCTTCCTTTAGATCAGTGTAGAAATGTTTTGATGAATCAAGATAAAAGGTTTTTCAAGGTTAAATTGTAAGAGAAAATTATTACATTTTTTAAAAAAGATAAAATTAGGAGCTTGATTAAGTTTATCATGGGAAGTGTAAAACATAATGAAGAATTGAAGAGTTATTGCAGATAATTTATCAGCTGTGTACAATTCATTCATGATAGCATTGAACATGCTATAATCTCAGCTGTATACTGAAGTGTCTATGTATGATGCTTCTGAAACTTCAGCACATTAAACCTGCTCTCCTGATCAAGGTATATAATTTGTATTTCTCACAAATCACCTGTCCTACCAAAAAATTGAGGATTTATTTAAACTCAAAATAAGTCTGTATAAACCCTAGTTCAAATTAAATTTCAGAAATTATTTAAAAGTCACTTAAATGACAATTTAAAATTATTTCTAAAAAAAAAGAAAAGAGAAAAAAATCATGTGCTATCACTGAATTAAAAAAAAAACAAGTCTATCAGTATTTTCACAGTGACAGAACATATTTCATGAGTAAAAAAGGAAAATGAGTATATTTTTGCTTCCCTCTCTAAATTTAGTCCCTTATCTTGAACTCTTTATTGAGATTATGCTGTCAGTGATGTCAAAACTATATTTCTTGGCTGTTTTTAAGATCATTTCCCTGCAGGGATGAAGGAATTTGGGGAACTCTCATACAGCAGTAATCTTTCTGAAATCTGAAATTATGTATTGTCTAGACCTAGTCCATCTTTTAAATGTGATGGACACTTGTGTTGGTTTTGGTTGGGATAGAGTTGATTGTCTTCACAGTAGCTAATATGAGGCTGTGTTTTGGATTTATGTTGAGACGAATGTTGACAACACACTAATGTTTTTAATTGTTGCCAAGCAATGTTTATATTAAGCCACAGATTTTTAAGTTTCTCATACCGCATCTGTGTTCCCAGCATCTGCTCTGCAAGAAGAAGCTGGGAGGCAACACAGTCAGGAGAGCTGGCCCAAACTGACCAAAGATGTTGAGACGAATGTTGACAACACACTAATGTTTTTAATTGTTGCCAAGCAATGTTTATATTAAGCCACAGATTTTTAAGTTTCTCATACCGCATCTGTGTTCCCAGCATCTGCTCTGCAAGAAGAAGCTGGGAGGCAACACAGTCAGGAGAGCTGGCCCAAACTGACCAAAGGGATATTTCATGCCATCAAATATCATGTTATTTATATTAGTTGGGAGAGTTGGCTGAGAGAGGCAATTGCTGTTCAAGGACTGACTGGGCATCAGCCAGCCAGTGGTGAGTGGTTGAATCTTTTTTTTTTTCCCCCCTCCCTTATTCCTTTTTTTTACTACATATTATTATAATTATTAGTATTATATTCATTATAATGAAACACACTTGTTCTATATGTACCCTAGAATTCTGATCTCTTTTTAAGAAAAAATGAAAATACAGTAACATGATGCAAGGGTAGAGAAAGAAGATGCCATTTCTACCTTACAAGAATCATTATCTTCCTTTGGAGAGCACACACTTCTCCTTAACTCCTAGAAGAATATAAGTACTTTTAAGTATCCCCACATCTGTTAACTCAGTTGTGCCACCTACTTTCATTGGCTGTCTGGAAACCAAGTTCCCAGATTGCAGACAATTGTTACTTAACTTGAAAAGTCTCCTCTAAGAAAAAAAATGCAATCAAGGGTGAATGAACTATAAATTCATGACAGGACCCACTAAATAACAGCCTTGCAGTTAAAAAAAACACCTTTAGAAGAACTTCCCAGCATTACGTCTATGAACCTCCCACAGTGATTGTCACAAAGTGCAGTAGATGGAGTTATCTACTTACAAATATTTCCTGTATTTTCCCTGCATTTCCTTTCCTCATTCTTAAGAGCTGATGAAAATAGATATTAGCTTTAAAATCATATTTCAAATAAGGAAACATATTATTTGTCTATGATTTTCCCTAACCTTCAACATATCAACACAGGTTTAATTTCATATTGTGCAAACATCAAGTTAAAATTCCTACAGTGGCTTTGCTAGCAGCTATTAATATTTTTGTATCTTGATTGGCAGGCCTATTGTTAAAACAATTAAGTAAAGTTTACATTTTAAAGTGGTTATTAAACTTGCCACCTAACTTTTCTAGTTCTGCAGGGGTTTTTTACATTATTAATATTCAGAAAATGGTTTCTTGATGGAGAAATATCTTCTGAGAACTACCTGAGCATAATTTCTGCAAAAAGTAGAAATAGAATACAAATTAAATACTTCCCTTAATAACAAAAAGAATATTAAGGTTGGCAGTCAGTTATACATTATGTATTATAGCTATAGTATTAATAATACTTAGTTGATTCACCGTTGCTCTAGGAGAGTTAATTTTCATTCCCGAACAAGGAGAAATGGCCAGCAACATCTTGTTCTGACAATAAAAATGCAAAGTTTCTTTGAAAGAACCTGGAAGATATAGGTTTCATACTGCTTTATTTGCCACTTACAGGTAGTTATAGCAAGCCTTCTAAATGTGGAATTCCAGCATTTCGCCTACATATCAACTTTCTTAGTAAAATCAGCTGTAAGCCTAAAAGGAACCTCCAGTTGTCTGGATTCTCTGTATATATGTGAGTAGATAAGTTCATGGGCAAATCTCACTGTCTTATTATAGGTGCATTTGGACCAGTCAGCCATCACAGCATAATGTCCTGGGGTATTTTCTTTGATTTAGGTGCCTCTGCTCTATTTAATTCTAATTTTAAGCACTGAAATAGAAGCTTTATGGCCTCACTTTGTCTTCATGTATGACATATGTTAGTGCATCTTAATATATAAAAGAGAGTTGAAACACAGGTCAAAATGAAAACAAAGTCTTTCACTAGATCTGCTTTATACGTTTTATATAAATTTGCATTGATTTTCAGAATGTCAACATTTAATCGTAATTCTAGAAATTATTTTCAATCTTTCCATCTCTCCCAATTCCCAGAAGGACAAGAAATCCAGTTTTCATTCCCTCGAGCCTAAGAATTAATTCAGTTGGAGATATAATTTGCAACTTATATGTTATTTCCTTTGCCTTATGCTATTATCTAATTTTATTTTTCTGTCTTCTTTAGGCATTTACATTTATATCAATGTTGGAATACTTTCTCCTATTTAACCTTCTTCAGGTATTACTCTTAAGATATCCTTCTATCTCTTGGAAATATTCCTGTATATCAGATATGTACATATGAAAAAAGAAAATATAATTACAGGTGAGAGCAGTATAAGTTTAAGTACCCATAAAAAGTATTTAGGCAAATCCAGGTCTGATTAACATACAAACTGCTACAATTTGTTGTGTAAAATAAATCTCTGTAGCCATGCTGACTCAGACATTTTAATGACGACTCTGATTGCAGAACTGAAATTCTTTTTCCAAATATAGTTTAACTTCACAGGTGTTCTGCCAGTTTATTTTTTCTTGATTATTTAAATGTCTAAAACCAGCTCTTCCAGAAATATATGGCCTCCAGATTAATCATTAAAGTACAAGTATAACTATTTTAAATTAAAAACATGGAAGTTTAATAGAACTTGCTTTAGGCTGCTGAGCCTGGAGAGAGATGAAAAAATAGAACAAAGTCAGTTCACAAAGCAGGTTCTCCTAATATCACAGAGTATTAATCATGTCCCTTGTAATGAGAAAATTCTATTACCTATTGGATTTAAAATGATGTGCAAAAACATTGAAAAGAGCTTATTTTAACAACTATTTTATCTTCAAAATTTTTAATGGAACAATTGGATTCAATACAACATGACATATAACAGATTTTATATTTATATATACTAGTGTATCGAATTCAAACTCAGAATTTGGGTGACTGAATATACATTTGGACCTGTATTTGGGCAATCAAAATTGTGTGGGTTTTTTCATTCATAAAGTGACTGTATCCATCAACTACAGCTCTATTAATCAAACAATACTCTCACAGTGAAAGATTTTTATATGCTGGAAACATCATGCTCTGTGAAAGAAACACAATAAATAGCCAGTCAAGATCATTTATGTTTCAGCTCTCCAGACTTTCTGCAACTGAAGTCAGTTCCTGAACTGTATCTAAACTCCTACGTTTACACTGCAGCCAAAAATATAACCTAAGTAAGAGTCCAGTCTTGCTGTGTTTTAAGTACCTCATTAAATTCTTGGATTTTAAGTCCTTAACAAAGCCAAACATATTTAATATTGGCCACTTAAGGCAATTGGGCTATATTATAAACTTTATTCAGAATCTAAATGATGTGAATCTTTCCATTTCAATCAGGAGAACGCAGGAGCCCTCTGCTCCACACTACCACACAGGATTCAGAAGGATCCTGATCTCTGGCATCAAACAGCAAACAAGTTCCACCAGCAGTTAACCAGTAATTTTTCCTGTTGAAAAGTACTGAAAGCAAAGGTGCAGATACTGCAAGAAATCATTCTCTGTACCCCCTTCGACAATTGCATGCATATACAGCTGAGTTGCCTGTAGTTGACTTAGTTCATTTAGGAAAAAACATTATGTGGAAACTTTATGTCTCCTTCCTCTCCCCAGTAATATAGTCTGTTCAAATATCATAAAGCTTTTGACAAAGGAAACTGGCAGGAAGGGATACTGTAGACATGATGTTTTGTTTGAGTACATTACCCAGTCATTCTTTGCAATGCCATTTCTCTCTTTTCCATACACACAGAAACAAATTCAGTGAACAGACAGCCTGTGAGTTGTGGCTTTTGCTTAAATGGTAAAGAAATGCTTTGTGTTGTCTCACTGAGAATACTCACTACAATTAAACTGAAAAATCTCATCCAATAAATGTGCTTCAGTGGTTTTGAATTTTTTTTTTTACTATATATTTTGTATATATTGTACTTTTTATTTCATATTTTTGGTTATGCCAGGCTTTTGATTGAGAGACACTTTCAATGAGAAGCTTATAGTGCCACCTTAAATTAGGGTTTCCAGATATGAATTTAACAAGGCAGTTATAGGGCACTACAATCAGTAAATACTAACTGATTGTTAAAAACAAACTCAGAAATTATTAGCTGTGTAATAGACACATATATAGTATTACTATAAAACCTCAGTTTTATAGGGTTTTACTAACCAACTGCTATTTCAAGTGCTTATAAAAAACTAACTACTCTATTAAATCTAGTTCTTTAGTCTAACATGATGAGTTATGTACTATTCAATTACTGTTTGTGACTACTGTATGTTGACCTGGATATTGAGATTGTTAGCATATGTCTGTGTTTTGCTACTGGCAAAGTTGGATGGGCAATGTCTTTCCTGCTGTGCATCAGTGAATACACACTGCACTAAATAAAACAAGTAGAAAAAAACACAGTACACAAAAGTCCCTTTAGTCCTCATCATCTAGTAAAGGAAACCCTTTGTCTTCTGAAAAGGAGAAATCACCACAGGAGAAATGACCCATAGCCCCACTTTCCAGGTGACTGAAATACAAGTTTTGATTTGTGGATTCAAAGAACTGTGGAGGTTGGAAGTAACCTCTGGAGACTATGCAGTCCAACAACTCTGGTCAAAGCAGAGTCAGAAGATGATGTCTTTTCCTAATGTCAACAACATTAAAGAATTTCATAGAATCATAGAATCCTTTAGGTTGGAAAAGACCTTTAAGATCATCAAGTACAACTGTTAATTTAACACTAACACCACCACTAAACCATGTCCTTCAGTACCTCGTCCACACGTCTCTTAAATGCCCCCAGGGATGGTACTAAACCACCTCCCTGGGCAGCCCATTCCAATGCCTGACAACCCTTTCAGTGAAGAATTTTTTTCTAATATCCAATCTAAGACTTTACCAGCACAACTTGAGGCTGTTTCTTCTCATCCTGTCACTTGTCACTTGGAAAAGACCAACACCCACCTCTCTGCACTCGCCTTTCAGGTAGTTGTATAGAGCAATAACGTCTCCCCTGAGCCTCCTCTTCTCCAGGCTGAACAACCCTAGCTCTCTCAGCTGCTCCTTACAGGAGTTGTTCTCCAAATCCTTCACCAGCTCTGTTGCCCTTCTCTGGACACACTCCAGCACCTCAATGTCTTTCTTGAATTGAGGGGCCCAAAACTGAACACAGTATTCAAGAATCAGTTCCCTAGTCCTGCTGGCCATAGTGTTCCTGATGCAGGCCAGGATGCTATTGGCTTTCTTGGTCACCTGGGCACACTGCTTTTTCATATTCAGACAGCTGTAGTCCAACACCCCAGGCCATTTTCTGCCAGGAACCTTTCCACTCTTCCCCAAGCCTGTAGTATTGCAAGGGGTTGTTGTGTCCCAGCTGCAGGACCTGGTACTTGGCCTTGTTGAATCTCATACAGTTGGCCTCAGCCCATCCTGGGCCATCCCCTCCAGATCCCTCTGGAGAGCCTTCCTACCCTCAGGCAGATCAATACTCCCACTCATCTTGGTGTCATCTGCAAAGTTACTGAGGGTGCACTTGATCCCCTTGTCCAGATCATTGATAAAGATGTTAAAGAGAACTGGCCCCAACACTAAGCACCACTGTAACCAACCAGCAACCATATTTAACTCCATTCACCACCACTTTTTGGGTCTGGACATCCAGAGAGGTTTTTAACCAGCTAAGAGTATAGCCACCCAAGCCATGAGCAGCCAGTTTCTCCAGGAGAACACTATAGGAAATGGTGTTAAAGACTTTAGTAAAGTCTAGGACAACATCTACAGCCTTGCCCTCATCCATTAAGCAGGTCATCTTGTCATAGAAGGAGATCAGGTTCATCAGGCAGGACCTTCCTTTCAGAAACCCATGCTGACTGAACCTGATCACCAGGTTGTCCTGTATGTGCCATGTGATGGCACTAACAATGATCTGCTCCATGACCTTTCCCAGAACTGAGGTCAGACTGACAGGCTTGTTATTCCCCAGATCCCCTTCTGGGCCTTCTTGTACATGAGCCTTTAATATGCAGGGCTGGTTCTTTGAACTAGATGACCAAAAGGATCCCACTTAAGCTATTACATTCTGATACAAAACAAAGAATATGAAGTCCCTTCATATCCTGCTTGAAATTCATAACAAGTAAATTTCATTAGGACAAGTACCAATTTTCTATTTTAAACAAAGGGCTCTTGCACATAATTGCATTAATACAACTTTGGGAGTTATTCTGCCTCAACTGAAAAACAATGTCTAACTGTCATGTAGACACAACACAATGTCAAACCTGTCAAAAGAACCTCAAGGAAAGAGGTTTAAGCTAATGTGTTATAGCTCAAGCTGGAACACATGTACAGTTAATAAGAAAAGCTCAGCTGACTGTTGGTAGTGTGTTCATATGTACTTTCATTTCATGCCTGAGCTATAACAGATTGACAAAGGAAATACAGCACCCATTGCCACTGGAAGAAATGTCTAATAGAATCTATGCTAAGAAAGTTACTGACCCTTCAAAATATGCCACATCACCAAAACACATCCAGAGATTCCAGGTGTTTTTTACTCTCAGTAGAAAGTTTTCATTCTTAGTTTATAGTTTTAAAATGGTGATGGCTTGGGACTATCCATATAAATGCTTATACACAGTTAAAATGTGTCTAGGGTGAATGCCTGCCTAACTACGTGCCAGACTTGATCTGTCAGTGTGAGGAAAATTCATGAACAATAACTGAATCTCACACATTTGCATTTTTAGTCTGGAACTCCCCATCTCAGTATATTCAGTGGGGTTTCAAATTTTATTGCCATGGTAGTAAAAACAAAGACCCAATAGCAAGTTCCCATCCAGCCAGTGAAAATTCCAAAACTTAAAAGTCTGATCCAGTAAGATACTTAAAGCCATGTGATTCCTCAGCACAGGAGTAGTCCCACTGAAGTCAATTAGAAATACTTCTTTGCTTGAAATAATGCATGGGATAAGTATTCTGCCAAACTGGGACCTAAGAGAAAGTGTCTCATAGAAAAGAAAACAGTTATAACACCTATTTTCTGTTGGGGTCTATCAATTTTTTTTCCCATAAGTTTTCACATCTGGGCTTAGACTTCCTTACTTAAATAATTCAACTGGCATTAAGAACATGTAAACCTTCCTTTTCTAAGGAAGGCTAAACAGGGGCAGAAACAAAAAGACTTGCAATGATAATAAAACAGCACAGCTGAAGAAGAACAAGGAAAAGTTCCCCTAAATATTCTGAGGCAATTCTGCAGATTCTTTGTGTTCCAGTGTCACCTGCATGGAACAGATTATTCCACCACAGTTAAGGACTAAGAAATTCAAAGATCCAGTGAGCTCATATTGTTCATAATTAATTGAGACCAAATTATTTAGCACAAGTTTTGGAGGAGTCTTTCCCTGATGGTCTAGCACTTTCCCTGACTATGCCTTTAGTATGAAGTGGAGTTCAGAGATGATCAGCTATTTCATTTGATCAGATGACATCCTTGTTCAAAACTTGGTCCAGAATGCTAACCACTTTCGCAAGAATTAAACTCTAACTATTGAATATCTTTCTAGTATTTTCTAGAATCAACTTTCATCAATCAAAGTTCAATTCATAACAATGAGTCATCATATAGCAATGCATACTCCTTGTAACTTGGTACATACTGTATTATACAGTTAGGGGACATGGAGGTTTACTTTGCTTTTTTTGACCTGTTTATAGTCTTCTGAGAAACACAACAATGCATTATTGCTGGATGTCTAACTATTTCACATTTTCAGAGGAGATATATGACTCATCTAGACAATTACATAATTTATATTAAAAGACTCACCCTGTATTATTTTTCAAGAAAATACTGATTTATGTGTCATCTATTGAAACTCAGTGAATGCAATTTGCTTTAGTTTTAGCACAAACAGAGAAACGCGTCTTGTTTTCACATCCTGCTCCACTAGTCATACTGGTTTAAGACAACAAATATCTGTGACTCCCTTGTACACAGAGTAGCAGAAATAAAATGTTCAGGATCAATCAAGTATGCTTATGATACCACCATTTGCTTGTAACAAATGGATTTTGAAGACCCTTGACCCTGAGATAGTAATTATGAGATTTGATGGTACAGTAGCTACAATCTGATTAGAGAAATTATTAGTGTTGACTATGAATCTGTCAATAGCTTCCTTTCTGCTCAGAGTGTTTGTTTAAAAGTATAATCTAGCTGTACTTAAAAAGATCTATTACAGTAATTTCAATCTGATTTTAATGTATAAACTAAATATTACAGTCACTAATTATTTTTGGTTTGGTTTGTTTTATTTTCTTGATTGTTTCAATTTTTTTGAGTCTGGAATAAGGAGGGAGAGATATTATAAATGCCATACACTCAAATATTTGAAGTGAAAATAGAATTAAGGAGGAGTGTTGAAGTGTTATGGAACACTTCTTCGTAAGAGAAAAATACAGACTGTTTTTAAGCACTATGAAAGCCATTCTATGGAATCAGCTAGAGTAGCTGATTTAAGAGACCTTGAAATATTTATTAAATAGCATCACTTAAAAACTGTACATTTCATGCTGTACTCAAAAAGGTTGAAGATGAAGGAATTTAAAAGGTCTTTTTGACCCTCTATTTGTTAGATGAACCCTAAGAGCTCAACAAAATTCTATAGCTGATGATAGTTAATGAAGCACGTGATCCAAAGTAAATATTTTACTCTCTAAAAGAACAAGACAACTTCACCTTGCTGGATAAAACTTACTTTGCCCCAAAAGGCAGTACTGTATGCACACCTCCCCTTTTGGATAATGTGTATAATTTAAAATCCTCTAATACTCTCAAGTGTTATAATGTAGGTCAGGTTAGTAAAGAAATCTATACGGAAGTTACATCTTTAATTGTGTGTGAAGATAAGAAAAAAAAATAGATTTGCATTTTATAACCTCTCTAGTATAGCATATGCAGAAACTTATGTTTGCACATTAAAACTATGCTGCTTGAGGAAGGCACAAAACTGAAATATATAAACCATATGTACAAATATAGTTGGTGTACTATTTTCATATTCTTTGCCATTCAAAGCCTTGACTTTGAAGAAGCATTTGCTAAATGATGAAAGTAAAATTATCAAGACGCAATTTGACAGACACAACAGATGCAAATATGGGTTCAACCTAAAAGTTAATGACTTGCAAAGAAAGTACAGCATAAGGTAAGTGATTTCCTTGCTAAGTTTCTACTGTGAACCTAGATACAGTGCAAAACATGCTGACTTTCTGTCAACTTCAGGAAAACATGCTGTCATTTATTGACTGGAACACTAGTATTTGGTTATTGAAGTCATAAGTTATTTGATGGGGAGTAGTTATTCTGGATGCACAACTCTAGAAACACTGTTCCAAACTGATATTGGTAAGAACCACCCAGTATATCAAATATATTTTCTTCCTTTTCAAATAAATTACATTATGCAGTCCCCTTCATATATCTTTAAGCTCCACATTAAAATTATTTAGGTATTTTTGGCTCCCATTGCTACATGGTAAGAGTTTGGTCCAAACCTCACTCATCTGATGCTTAAAAACCTTTCTGATAATTTCCACCCTAGGCTTATTCATGACCACTTTGCTTACCTTTGTTCACACGCCAAACACTGCTTTTCAGCTAAAATAGTATTTTTTTATTCCCTAGTGTTTAACTTCATGAACTTTTTACAGAGAGAAAAATATTTTCTAAGCTTTCATTGTACTACCATAATTAAGAAAAGCTGTTCTAGCCTCCTCTCATAAAATTAGCTCTCCAAATTAGTAATCAGCCAATAGCTTTTTTTCTATACTTGCAGGAGTCTGAAGTTCTTCTAGAACATGGGGGAGCAGAACAGCACATATTATTTCTCTGAGTTGAAACCAGTATCTTGCACTACACTCCCTAGTGGAAAAGTCTCTCTTTGTACCACCTACTATCTTAGTTTTCAAAGCTTCATCATGTTGATAGCTCACAGCAAACCTTCCATAAATTAAAACACACATGTTCTTTACATGCATAACCATGCATTTTATTTTATAGAATGTCATATTGTTTAAATTACTCCAGTCCACTACATCATCTAGTTCTTCTTTATGGAATTGCATAAAGAAGTGATTATGCCTTTAATCTTTGTTCTATTGTGACTTTACTACATTTTGTGGTAAAGTCTTTTGTGAAATTTTGAGTTTAGTTAATCCCAAGAACAAACTTTGTAAAGCTTTCCAAAGTAGTGTATGCATGCAGGCTGATTCTTTCCCAATGTCTTCTCCCTATGTTGTCGTTTAACACACTTTGATCAAATCTGTCATTATCTCAACCTTTTGAGCCCCATATTGGGTGGCTAAAAGGACTGTTGTGGTTTAACCCCAGGGAGTAGCTAAGCACCACACAGCCACTCGCTCACCTTCCTCCTTCCCCAGCAGGAGGGGGAAGAGCATCGGAGTAAAAGGTAAGAAAATTCATGTGTTGAGATAAGAACAATTTAGTAAGTGAAAATAAATCAAACACTTATACTAATAATACTACTAATAATTTATAAAGAAAATACTACTACTACTACTAAAAATAATATGTAATTAAAAGGAGAAAATAGGAAAATTCCCAAAAGATACAACTACTCAGAATCCTCTAACTGAGGCCCAGACAGTCCCAAAAAAAGCAACAAAAGTCAAAGTCCAAGAGACCTGAAAGACAGACTGCCCATTCAACTCCCCCCAACTTATGTACTGAGCATGACATTTTGTGGAATGAAATATCCCTTTGGTCAGTTTGGGCCAGCTGTCCTCACTGTATTCCCTCTCAGCTTCATGTGGAGAAGAAGCTGAGGACACAGGTGCAATATGAGAACCTGAAAAAAGGCCTTAGCTTAATTTAAACATTGTTTGGCAACAACTGAAAACATTAGTGTATTGTTAACATTCTTCTCAGCACAAATACAAAAGACAGCCTTATACTAGGTATGGTGAAGAGAATTAACTCTGTCCCAACCAAAACCAGCACACCCCATTACCTTGTTCATCCTCTTCTATATAATTCTTCTGAAGGCCAGTTTAACTAAGAGTTATTTAGGTGAAATAATTAGTGATAAATATATAGTATTTTCTTTGCTTAGAAAATGAATTATCAAAAAATATACTAATTTTATGAATTACGGTCAGCTTTTGGTAAATCATCTTTCCATCTCCTTGTATGTCTTGATTTTTTGTCTTTACACTATCTGAGCATAATTTATTTAAAATAAGCTATATTTACTTAGACTTCTGAAGGACTCTTTCCTTTTCCAAAAAAAAAAAAAAAAAACCAAAATTACCAGTACTAACAAAGATGTAAGTACTGTTGTTGAGATGAAATACAGAGAGAGCCTGCTAATCTAACGTAACCTCTTGTAGACACAATCAATTACAACGCTTCCCAAATCTGTCAAACTGCAGACCTTGAGCTCTAAATTTGACTATATATTTATGCTGATATGGAGCAATTCTATTTCAAATATCCCCTTGATCTGCATAGGTAAACAGGCATCAGCTGGTATCAATTTCTCAATATACTAGACATACAAGTGGAGAAGCTGCCTATGCAAGTACGAATATATCATATAATTTTCAGATCCATTTATTTGAATTTGAGGTATCCTTGACACACGTAGTTAAAAAAAATGCAAGGTGGTTTTTGACCTAGTCAAATTCAGTCTTTGGAAAATAATAGTTTGTAGCAACTGAGAGCCTAGCCCATTTAAGACACATGTTCAACCTTGTAATGAATTCCTTCATTGGGAAAACCTCACATTGATTTCAACAGAAAATCTGTCTAAAAGAAAACCAAAGCATTAACCAGAATGTTTATATATTCTTTGCATAATACATGCAAAGAGGAAGAAATAAAATATAAGATAAGAAGTGCTCTCTGAAAATTTCTAACTCATATCATCTTAGAAGTTATGGTGAATATCACCAAATGTTTGATATGTATAAATTAAATTGTTGAAAAGGTATTTCAAAAGAAGAAAATCTGGCAACTGTTATTTAAATGCTTCTTAAACCTCCTTATTTCATTAATGATTGACTTAACCTGTAAGATTTTATAATAGTATTCATGAGCAACATGGAAAATAGATTGGTTTATATTTGAAAAGTATGAATGAAGTAGTAGCTAATAGGAAACTGATTTTTTTTTTTCAGGTTAGGTGGTAAATATATTAAAATTTACCATTGATATCAATACTGTATTTTGATTCTTGTTTATTTAAAGTAAATGCAATATGTGCTTTAAATTATTTTTTTAACTAATGTATATTAACAATATTTTTTTAAAGTATCTCATAAAAATAAATTAAAGATACCTTATGTCAACACCTCTGGCTTGCTTAGGATAAAGAAAGACCTCTAAAACCTTCCGTCTGGTAATATCACCTGATAATTAACCACAAAAATTCCAGTGGTATGTCTGATGAGTAAACATGATTTAACTCTGTGTGACTTTCAGAGGCCTGTTAAAAACTGAACATTTTAAAATAAACATGTTAAGCCACATCCTTAGTTTAGGGAGTTGAATTCGTCTTTCAGGGAGTTTGTTTTATTTTATTTCCTTCAGGTGAGAAGGTTCTTTCCTCGTCCCAACAAGTTGCTGTTTCTTCTGACCTGGAACCCTGCTGATTCCCTTAAAGCAATCTCTGTTTCTTTGTCTCCCTCACCCTCTCACCTCACACCCTCTCCCTTTCTCCATAGCTATTCCTTCTCTTAATATATATTAATTCACTCTTTCTGTGCACCATATTTACATGCAATCTGGATACATATATATGACTTGTTCTGTCTCTAACATACTACAAAAGCATAGGAAGTAATATAATAAGATAAGAATTAAATGCTATAAAAAATAGTGGTATTTTATAGCATGGCACCAAGTATGCAATATGATAGTCACTAACATATTGTGACAGCAAAGTCATACTGTTAAGCCAAGCTTAAACTTAAAAATGGCTTAAACTTAAACATAGCATCCTATCTAAATTCAAAATACAACAGAAGAGCTCAGTCATCAAAACTGAAGTGAAAAGCTATGCATTATATGTATTCTTGCTCTTGAAAATGGACACTGATTTTTTTTTTTTCCCAGATTTTTTCTGTTTCCCAAGACTTTTCCAGCGCAACACTTCCTTTGAAGTCTCACATAGATTTCAAGTGCCAAACTGCATGCTCTTGAGAAATGTCAGCGGCCTGCTTGTAAAAGATAAGTCAGGAGAGGCTGACACAATCAATGAATTTTGTTTACAGAAATTTAGCTTCAGTGATCAATAACCATATGTAACAGAAAGATGGTTTCATTCTCCCTTTGACATGTAATGTCCTACATTGCCTAAGGACTTTTTTCACTGTCAAACATGTTTTATTCAAATATCTATAGCCAGTTTAGCAGCAACATAATGTTTTATACTCAGAGGTGCCCGTTACGCTTTCATATTTTATTTGTATTTATTCCATAAGAATGTTTATATTTTAACATGTTGTAGTGCCTGGCTTTAAATCACTGTCAGCAAAGTAAACCTGCTGAGTAACAAGCTCAGGCCCACAGAGGGGATTTCAGGCAGTGGAGGGGTTTACTGTAGGGTTTCATTTTCTAGAACTGATCTTCGCAAAACAAAATATTGTGGCAAAGTGTGTTATTATTCTCAAAGTATACAGCGCATACAGCTGCTTTTGGAAGCTGGACCTAAGACAATCAGTACTTCTGAAAGGTGCACACTCTTCTTCTCCATCTAGATCAAATAAAGGTGTGAATGTGGATGGGGGCATGGCATAAAAAAACCCATGCTTATCTGATTGGCAGATAGATGAGCAATCCATTCAGTAATAATACTAATTCCTGTATGTCAGGAAAATCTATTTTGGATTTAGGACTTCTAAAATATCACTCTGTGTTTATTTTCCTTTTCTAAGAACAGTTTCTGCCTTATCTGTCTTTTATCCAAATTTTCATAACTAAGTTTATGGAATCATGACTAAATATCACTCTCTTATCCTGACTCAGCTATTGGCATGCTAACTGCTGAGCTGATATAACTGACCAGTTATGCATGTTTTTGTCCTGCCCTGGTTGTGAGATAAAATGTATTAACTCAGTGCTGAGGTGTGCTAAAATTGTGATGGTGGGCAGGTTGACTGTTCCATTTGTTTAGTAGCTCTAATTCAGTTACATTCAGCCATGCGTCCATAACTTCAGAATAAGGCAGAATACCAGACATGGAGGTGTATTTTTGGTAGCTAAAAGTAAGTTTATGCAGAAAAAACTAGTTAGGTAAGAGTTTATATGAAAAGGAATAACAAGTCCTGAGTTGTTTTTCAATTTTGTTTCATTAAGACAAAATGTCTTAGAACCTGACCTACTGATGTTTTCAGCTAAGAAAACAGAGATTAAAAAAACTGTCAGAAATGTTAATTATGTCTGTACAGCCATGCTTTTAACCAAATTTGATAAATTTTTTCTTTCATGTGGGATCAAGTAACAAAACGCCCATTTATTGCTGTCCAGATCCTAATGCTAGATCCTTTTTCCTGTTTCTTTCCTCATTGCAAATTAGTTACGCTTATTTTCTTAAATACAGACTCTATAAAATGTATATACAATTTCAAAATAAGAAGCCATTAAAAAGGGAGGAATTTGCAACATAATTGTTTCTACACTGATCCTGGTAGTGTAAAACCGTAAAATTTCCAAATACTGTAACTTACTGCCTGGAGAAAATGGACTTTGGGATGTAGGGACCAGACTTTCTAGGTATTTTTACTCACTGCATGAGCCAGCACTGCAGCAAGAGGGCAGAGAGTATTATTTATACACAATTTAATTCAGTCTCCTGTGTTAGACCAATGCTTCAGAGACACACTGTTATCAAACAGTAGCTCATGGGCTAGAAGAAATAGGTTAACCTCTAGTCCAGAACCAGTAGAAGATTGCACTGCAGTAAAAATAACTTTAAACTGTTACTTTTTTTGTGCCTTTTTTCAATTTTTTTATCCAGGCTTTTCCACTTCTCTGGTCAAGAAGCCCACTAGAAATACACCCCAAGTTTCAGATCAAGTGAGTTAAAAACAGCAAACTTCTGGAAAATGGCCAGCAAATTTCAAATCAGTTAAAATTTTGAAAAAAATGTGAAAAAACTCTACATTATTAAGGTATGTGGAGACTTGGAGATGGGCAAAGAACATGGGTGTCACAATCTTTCAAGTTTTGAGCGATTTTCTTCTTTTCCATGAGCAAAAATCTCTTATTGATATTTTTGCAACATCTGCACTAGAGAAAGGGTTTCAGTTTGAATGTGACTCAGACAGAACGTCAGAAACCTTGAGCTGGAATTTATTCTGTTTGCCAGAGCTTCACAAAGGTTAGGAAGTGAGATGCATGGGAAGAAGCTGCTTTGCGGCTTTGTTTTTTCCTCATGTAACATAACAGAAGGAAATGTCAGGGCTTATAAAAAGAAGATGATGATAGCCAGATGCTAAAAAAAAAAAAACAATAAAATTAGAATTTGACCAGGAAATTATAGTGTCGATAGTATGTGTACGTGTGTGTGCGTGTATGCTTCTTTCTTAAATTGTTTGGCATGTTTAGTGATTATCAAAAGGCACCCAAAGATGAGACAAGATTTATTACAAAGGAACACAAAACCTGACAAAATTCTGCTACACAGTGAGTAGTAGAAAAGTAACTCACCTCTTGAAAAAATTATATTGCTGGGTGTTACAAGTGATCTATTTTCATTTTTATCCTGTTGATTAGGTAATATTAATATTATGTTGGAAAATAACAAGGGTATGTTTTCCAGGAAATGCCTTTTCTTTTTTTTTTTTTTTTTAATTAATTATTTCAGAAAATAATGTCTGGAAGCCTCATCAGCCTCATTTCTGCTTATAATTATTTAGGGCTTAAAATTTTTCTAAAGATCTTTAGGGAGTTAAAATAGTCTAATCACATTTTCTCAGTACCAGTATAATTCTTGGTTTTAGTTTATGTTTAATTATTGGAAAATTATATTAATGCAGTAGAATGAACAGGAGAAACTGGGATTTTTTTTCACAGATGCAAACAGCAGGATATTCCCCTGGGTCATGTGCATTTGAAATGTATTTCCTAGAAGCTTTTGCAGGTTTGCTTTGGTGTTCTCCCTAGGGTACACAGAGAGCGTGGAAAGGTCTGTGCAAAATATCCCCAATACTGAAATTTTTGTGAAGGTGTCCTGATCACAGCAGTAGCTTTAAATTGTTTTGCTATTATTTTGGGAGGAGACAATGTCATAGAAGCAGTCTAGCTACTTTAAGCTAGCTGGTCAAAGTTTTTCACTACAAAACTCAGTTACAGAGGTGATAAATAGGTGACACTGAATCCCTGGGTCGAATATTTTTCTCCTACTGATATAGTAGTTGTAGTCAGTAAACAAAAAATAATTGTTTAACTTTTTATTACAGATATAGATGTAAAGTTATATTAAATTTATATATTGAAGTACCAAAAATTGGCTTTAAAAACTTAGGGAGTGAGAGTTAAGCATCCCAACCTGTACATACAAAGACAAATTACTAGATCACTCTGTCCAATACACCTATCTGAAAGCAGGTCATGTGATGAGAAAACGCACACTACTTATACTGGTGTGGGTGCATTTCTGCACACTCTGGAAAATGCAATCAAAATTTTTAATATACAATAGCCATAAACTTGGCAGAAACCTACTTACCTTCCTGTATTTTGCTGCTTTATTTGTTTCTCACTTCAAAATGAATGCTTCAAAGAAATAAAAGCAGTTGTTTGGAGGAAGGAATTAATGTTACAGGTATAATTTTAATTTTTATAATTCATAACATTTATATTTTACAGTTTTCATAGCTGTTTATCACAGACTTTTTTTTTCTTAGACTAATTTCCTAGGTTGAGAGTGGGTTTTTATTTCTTTTCTTATGCTGCTACAAGTTACCTTGTGTAACTGCTGTGATTTAATGTGTGCAACAGAGGAATAACTCTTACCTTCCTCTGTCTCATTAGCCATAGAAATACTCTCTGCAGGGGTGAAGCCAGGTGTCATTTCCTGAATAACAGAATGAGGTGAAGTAGGCTCAAGAACATATTTCAGCATTTAGACATCAATTTGGCAACACCTGAAAATATGGAAGATGGAACATGTCAGTAACTAACATCTACATATTCATGTGAACATACAGCCAGCGTAATTTAGATAAACACAATGCAATTAGCTGATATGGAACTTAGATAGAACAATGGAGCTATCCCTCTTCCTCTTGAAAATATCAAGAAGTTATTTTTAATCACCACAAGTAATGAGTATCTTGATTTTACTCTTCTGCAAAAAAATTCAACTCCACCATCATGGGTCATTAAGCAGGAACATTAATTTAATTAATATTGACTCACAGTGAAGAATATCATCTATTAAAATGCCACCATCACTTGTTTTAAAATCTGGAAATACCCTATTTGTTCTAAGTATGTTTTGTATAACTGATGCTCAAGGACTTTATTTTATGATGTTCTTTTCATATGCCCTATGGAAAATAGAAGATTTCTGTTGAAGAGAATTTATGGTTTCTGCCCCAATACTCACACTTAAAGAAAAAAAGAAAAATTTACAAACCCACAAAAAATAAAAAGTATCTGATATACACCCCTAAATTCAGAGCAGGAACACTATCCTACTGCTCCCCTAACCAATAAATTACCCTTTTCATCTACTGTTGATTCACTTCATTCAAAGCAGAATAGTTTCCAAAACAAGTTATTCCTTTCAAAGCAAAAAAAAAAAAAAAAAAAAATCATCACCTTAGACCCGCCTAATCACGGGAACACATCCTGTCAACAGCTCTGCAATAAGATTCAGTGGGATGGATGGTGTCCAAAGAATACTAATCAGGTTTCTGTATAAACAAAGTGCATTCTACACTTCAGTTTCTGGAAGCTCATTGTCCAAACATTTTACTGAAGTACTAAGTGCCTCGGAAAAAAAAAAAAAAAAAGTCCTTCTGCACAACTGCAAGAACTAACAAAGTGCCTGTGGTAAAAGATAAGATTGCACTTTAACTTTCATGATGTGTTTTTGCAAGTACCAACTCTGTCGATGTTATCAAGTAATTGCTCAATTTGTGCAACTTCAGTGTTTCCACAGTCAGAGGCTATGAGTGGGATTCTGCCCTTCTAATATTTTATTTATGGAGGTAATATGTGCATATGGATGCTTGTGAGACAGAGGGAGAATCACTTTTGTGGTCTTTGTGCTGATATTTAAAATCTCAAGGTGGAGTCCAACAAAAGTATTAGCAACAAAGGCCTGCACACTTAAATCTTGCTCATTTCATTTCTGTAAAGCACAAGAAAATGCAATAAATTCCTCAGAGGCAGCACTTCAGTGCACAGATTCAGCAGCAGGAGATCCAGTGAGTCCAGTCTGACCTTTGAGCCCTTGGAATCCAAGAGTCATGAAGTCTAAGGCAGACAAATTACAGATCAAAGTAGAACTGTGAAGTTTCAAGGCTTTCATTGTTTAAATATTGACCTAGAGAAACAGATGGATGTTGGAGGATGTTTGGTTTTTATTTCATCTGATTACTTTTCAAGCTATAAATTAGACCCTGCAAGAGAAACAAGTTTTCTGCAAAACATTTTGAGGCTCCTGTGGTGTAGAAAGCAGGGAGAGGAACAGGAAAGGACAATAGTCCCACTTTCTCTGTCTATAAACAAGCTAAATGTTGTATGGATTCCTGGTGAGAGAAAGGCAAATCTTAAGACCTCCAAATCCCAGAAAACTCCTGCAGAAGCTCTTAACCTTGAACTTTCTCTATCTTCCCACACTTAAAATGTAATTACAGGTTTTGATCTTCTTGCTAATTCTATCAGTAGTCTAAAGAAAAGGCTGGTAGGGA
>NW_010267362.1:32598-88631 GCF_000690775.1 Eurypyga helias
AAAAAGGGATCCTGAAGGTCTTTGGGACAACTTCTGTTGTGAAAACATGAGGATTGTCCTCCGTTGCCTATCCCCCAGTTTTTTCCCATGAGACCCCTATCCCATCCACTGTTGCTGATTACTCATTTCTTAAAAATGATCCAAGAACCTGTCACTTTTCTTCTCATGGAGGACTCCTTACCTATGAGAAGTTAAGAATGACTCTAGAAAATCTCTTCTGGCATCATTGTGTCTTCAAAGCACCACACCACTGAATCCCTGTGATGACAAAGGTCATCATGCCCTTACTCCTCCAAACACCCATCCTATCATTAATTCCAGGGCTGAAAATGCCTCACTCTGCCATGACTCCCCACTTTTCTCTATCAGTAGTCCACCAAATAATCCTTGTCTCCTTTCCCATTTCTATTGAAGTTTCACATTCCAGACCTAGGCTTATTCACAGCCTTACAAAAGCCGGCTAAACTTAATCCTGAGCCTTCTGTTTCACTGAACATGTTCATGCAGCCAAGTATCATCTCTTATGTGTTTTCTTCAAATTTGGTCTGTCAATGCCATTGAATCCACTAATCAAAGCTGCTGTAGACGCCTAACTCATCTGTCATCCACTGGATCTTCCATTTCATCTAAAATTCTCTAAAGGCTCCCGAACCATTCCTACACAGGTTATTGTTCACTAAATCCTTATTCTTACCCAACCATGCACCTAGAATAAATGTTTCCAACCCTATTTCTCTCAGGGAATTAAAAATCCAGACTTAAAAATCCAATACAGTATGACCCTGTAAAAGGGAAGAGAGTGTGTTATTTTGTCTCCTTAGTCATTAGGGAAAAAATTAGGTACTAGGATGCATGGTACCTAAGCTCAAGGTGTAGAGGATTTCCTTCTCCTCCATTAGCATGGGAAACAGGTTCCAGGGAACTGCAGCTTCGAGAAGTCTCTTGTTTTGTGTCTGACCTACTAATTTTGTTTCCATCTCAGGCTACCTGCTGCAATACCTGCAACTCACAAACCAGGCAGTTTTATCTTTTGTCCTGTTCAAATTGGCAATTACTTGCACATGACCTGTGAACTCCCGCAGGGAGAGAGGCAAGGACACTTCAGAGCCATGAAAATCTGTGCTCCTCACTGTGCCAGGCACTCTTGGCATGCAGTCCAATACACAGACCCCTGCGGCCTTCCTACCTATGACCTGATGGGCAAGGACAGGTGACAGTGAAGTATGACCCAGGGTAGACCATCTCACACTCTAGAACACAGGGAAGCTGATAGGTTTTCACAAAACCCTGAGTGATTTCAGGCCACAAAAACTACTGAGTTTCAAATAGCCCTGCAGCTTTACAAGATTCGAGAACACTTTCCAGCCACTTGTCTCAGGGGGAAACAACGTACCCACTATTTTTCCACACAAGCTCTTATTGCTGTGACAGGAGACCTCATTGTGGGGCTGGAAGTTCTGCGCCAGTCCAGCCACATCTGCCAGCCCAGAGACCACAGTCCCAGGTGCATGGCACAGAGCACTGCCTCAGTACCAGGACCATGTCTAGCTCAGCTTGTCACCATGTGCCAAGTAGTGTTGAATAGGTATTTACTGTGGAACTGTCTGCCACAGAATTTTGTGCCAGTGAGGAGAAATGGGGAAGTCAGGAGTCTTGAACTGATAGTGGTTTACTTGCAGGAAAGCCACCACTAACTACCAGAAAAATGTTGATCATTCACCTGCCACTTCTCACTCAAGTAAAATTTAAATAGGTCCCTGTATGCAATTATTCTGCATTAAAACTCCATTTTCTTACACATCCCAGGAAGATTAACTGTACAAAAGCTTGAATTTCAGTCTTTCTAAGTAACTACTTCAGAAGAGCCGTTGTGTTTTAAAACCATACCAGTCAAATCCAAAGTAACTTCATACAGAGTAGACCCCTCTGGCCAAGGACCCTCTAAATCTACGTTGTCTTGCAGTAACAATAGAAATCCGGAAATTAAAGTGTTTTAAAAAGTCCAGATACATTGTACATGTAGTGATTTGCTACTGTCAATCTTATTTTTAAATGGAAAGTACATGGTATTGAAAATATTTTTATTTAGCTTTAAGCTTAGACCCACTGATTTAACAAATACTTTTCTGGCAACATGTTACTGGCCCAGGGTGATGGAGCCTTCTCATGCAGGGCCATGCAGCATCACGTCTGGTAATGCCAAGGTGGTAGCACTTTGAATTAACAGAGACTTCAACAGCCTCTTTGGGAAAGCTTTGCTTTTTTAAGCTTTATCAGAATTGCAATGCAAATAAACCACTTATAATGTCATTGACTTTATTGCAGTATAACTGCAGGCAACATTTGCATTTGTTTCAGGACTATCTCCACAGAATTGTCAAGAAGTTGTTTTCCCATTAAAAGCTCCATCAAAACCACATCATAATGCTACTAGAGAATTGTTTTAAAATTACTAATATAATGTCACAGGAATATTCATTAATGTGCCAAGATTTCTTTAAAAGTTGTCATAAAGATTCTTTGCTAGAATTGAATAATAATACCTGCCAAATACACATCTTGTTTCAGCAGAACACCACTACTTAAGGCAATATTCATGTACACGATTTTAGAAGATGCTGTAGGTAGCATCTGGGCATTCTTAAATGATTTCACATGTGGTATTCTAAACAGATGAGAATAAGATATGCTTCTGTGATCTCCTGAATTTTACTGTCAACACTTTTAAATAACCTTAATAAATGAATATGTTGGCCCAGTTAAAAATTTATTTGGATTAAGGAAGAGTATTTTTTAAATGCAGCAGATGTTCCACTTTGAAATGCATTTCACTTTCAACATAATTAACTTTGCAAATGTGTTCTCACGTGGAATTGTGCGGGAATAGCTAATTTCTTGTATTAGCAAGCTCTGATAAAGTTTCGCAGCTCCCATAAGACACAGGAAGTATTATCACCTTTGCACAGATGGTGAATTTGAAGTAAAATGCCAAGGGGAAATAAAGTTATTGACATGACTTGAATTAGACCTCCAGACACTCTTGCACACATACTTGTGATCAGCTATCCCACTTCTCTCCCTTATAAAAGTCTTCTGCAAGTGCAGAAACAAACAACAGAACCATGATGCTTATTCCTATCTGAAGAAAATTGTCATCGGGTTATATCAAAATTAATCCTACCATATTTGTTTATTGGTCATTTATAACTAAAAAGGGGGTTCTATTTTAAATATTTGTTACTTATAAACAAAAAACTCAACAAGCCATAAAAACTCTGATTTGGATACGTGATCCCAGCCATATACATTTCTGAGACAACAACCAGTAACAGCTGTAGCTACATATTCTTACTACTTAAAAAAGGAATAATCATGCCATAATCATGCTGTAAGGTAAATAGCTCCTCACTTGTGCTTGTACCTTTAAACCTATATTTCATGTTTCTTTTTTGTTAACCTTATCTACATACAAAGCATATTCATAAATTACTTAAAAATGCATTCCAAGTACTTTTCACAATCCAGGCTGCAGTATTACATTAAATACATAAAAACACAGTTATGCATCCAGAGTTTTACTTAGGTCAATGAAAATTAAAGCGAACTAAAGAGATTTACTTTCAAAAACATTATTAGAACAAAACATTATTACATACTAATCTTTCATTAGGATTAACAATTTAATATCCATTTTCTTTTTATAACTGAAAAAATCCTGAATTCAAAATTCAGAAAAATACCACAAATTTCTTAAACCCTCTTGGTATTAAAATTGTTATTCTTCTTTTAGTTACAATTCATTATAGATGTGGGTGTCCTCTTTCTTCAGATTACAATTATTCAGTGTACCTGAGCAAGATCAACAGCCCTATCACATTGGACACTCCAGCAGTTTCACTAGCACCATGCAGAACTCTAGCTGCTAACCTCATATTTTTTAAAACAGTGAATAACAAACACAATTTGCATAATAAAATCCTTTTGTATTCATTGAGATTGCTCATATCGTTAAATAATTCGATGGGTGAATAAGGAGTAGAAAATGTGGCCTTGAGAAGTCTCATTAAGGCTTATTTCTCCTTTCTGAAAAGACAATGGATGTGAAAATATAATGAAGTATCTCTGTCAATTGTGAATCAGCAGTACATACACACAAACAAACATTAACTTCCCTATCTGCACAAACTGAAAGACATTCACACATGCTGTGGGAAAGAATTCTTTGCAGCTAGTTCCAAAGAGAAGATGGAGATGGTGCTCGTTCTTAGCTTGAAATTGTATTATTACAAGAATATTAAATAATATTAAAACATGTGAATGGAGTAACTGATTATATAATTATATCTTGCTTCCCTGGGGAACTAAAGGGTTGAAGTTAAGCTTTGGCACCAGCTATTAGTGATCTAACCTTTCACCTCTACAACATGAATTCAAGTCATGTTGAGTAGCTTTTGTCCCTGTGCCCAAGTTTGGCATGCATGTTTATAAAACTTGCTCAGAACAGGACGAGGTATGCAAGCCTTGCCCTGAGGAAATCAATGGCAGCTCTCCTTTTGGCTTCCACTAGCCAGGCTTTCCCCTAAGGCCAAGAATATAAAAGTGTCAAAAGAGATCTGCCTAAACTTTAGCTTCCTCTTTGGCTCTGTTACATCTTGGCAACATTTGCATTTTTCTTGGCCAGCTCTCCAAAATTCCGGTAAAGAGAGGACAGAAAAAAAAAAAAAGAAAAAAAAATTTGTCTTGCCTCTTGACTATTTAAGGATGGTGTTTTACCCTTAAGTTGCATCTGATTCGGCCTATTCATTCTTACACTAGCCAGAATAGTCCCTTTGGGACATTCTCCTGGCTGAAGAGCTCACAACATTTTGGGTTCCTCTCCCTTCTGATTTGGCAAATCCTTTACATCAGAGGGCCAGCAGTAAGTTACCCACATCTGGTAACACCATCGTTATGCCACCCAGAGGCTTGCCTAATTAGAGAGGACATTGGTATAGGAACATAGAAACGGCTATATAACATTTAAGGTCCTGCTAACCAGGTTAGGATAAGGTCCTAACCAAGACCTTATATCTCTCACAATTACTTTTACAGACAACTGAAAAAGAATACATCAGAAACATTGTCAAATAATCTCACTATTCATTCTCCTCATGAGAACTCAACCTAGTTCTTGGTGCTTAATTGTTGTCTTCAAATGGAAGCAAAATAGAACACTGTCACATCCCCTCTTATTTACCTATTCTTGAAGATAAATAATCCTTGCCTTTTAATTTCTACACACAGACAAAAAGGACTATGCATGTCTTTTCATGGCCTGTCTAAATTGTGCTAAAATTGTGTGTTATGCAAAAGCCCTTGAGCTCATCGTGCACTCCAGTATTCCAACACAGCAGAGCCCAGCGTCATGCTGAGATATTGGGACACTTCTAGAACAGTGCAGTTGCACTGGTGACAGACTACATCTAAGCCAGTAAGCCCTACTCCTCAGCTTGGGCAAAGCACAGCCTTGACATGACTGCCACAGGCAGTGATTCATGTTATTTACATGGCTCCATAAATGGTTGTTATTTTTCTCTACAAAATTGTAGCAACTTCTAAAGACTTTACTTGATTTAGTTATACACATGGGGTTTATTTGGTTTTACTGAACTCATCCTTTGACTAAAATCTCCTTTTATAACATTTTTCTGCTTGTGTCACTTGCTGTCCTTTAGATGTTGAGCATTATGGTGTTCAGTTACTGCTGTGACTCTAATGAACTTTCTGGGGTGGTACTTCAGACAAAGCAAGAATAGCCTCTGCTGCCATTCTCTGAAACTATCTATTCTAAGCACCAACCATTAAAGTGTCAAGAAATAGTTTTCACAAACACCCTATATTTGTACATAGTACAAATGGGTAGCTGAAGTTCCCTGTTAATAGTCGTCTTAGATTTTTGTGGCCTCTCTGATCACACTTACTGCTGAGCACTCAAATTGTTCAAACACCGCCCCCTTCTAATAAAGCCTTAACAACAGAGACTATTACAGCTTGGGTTTTCTAGTCATATAGATAAAACTTTGATAAGATCAGGGAAATAAAATGGAGACAAAATTATGGGAAAGATATTTACATGACTCAAATAAATTTAGGAGTGTAATTAGATCTGTGTTATCAGGAACAGTAGCAGAGCATCAGATATGAAACAGGTAGCAGTTACAGCTGAGCAGGCATACATTAGTGCTCACTCAGAGCTTACATGCTCCTGAAGTTAGTGAAGTTTGAAAGATAACTTTATGTCAGACCATACATGAAAAATCAAACCAATCATGAGTATCAAAATTTTACTTAGAATTTATCTTAAAAAAAAAAAAAATCTAAAAATAATGCAAATCATTGCTAACTGATTAGCCTAGAGCACAAGCTGCACTTCCGTGGGAGAAATTCTGTTCTTACTTACACATGCTTGATGCCATTTATTGAGGAAGATTTGTATTTAGGGATTTTAGAAATAAATAAAATTGTAAGTGGGTATGTAGGAAACTGCAGGAGTGACTAATCTACAGATGGCAGTGAATTTTCTCTGCTTGAAGAATTTAGTATGCCAAACTGAGTAACCATTCTGGAAAATGGAGCGTTTGTTTGTTATTTGCTTACTTTCCCAAGCTCTACTTCTATTCAACCTGTTCTTAAAGAACTATCGGTGGTGGTGTTGTTGGTTTTGGATTTGGTTTTTTTTCGTGGGAAACTACAAGGATTCCTCTTCTGAACTTTTCTTTCTCTTAAAAACAGGTTTCTATTGGCAGGCACACATCATGCTCTGAACTTGGTTTTATTCCCTGAAGGATTTGGTTCTATGGTCTACAAGAAGTATTAACGACCGACTGAAGGGAAATTAGGCACTGCTGGTAGATTCTCCCATCTATGCACAAAGCTGATACTGTTTCCAGAGTCAATGAAAGGGACAGTGCTGTGTGATCTCAATTCGTCTTCATCACAGTACACCGTCAGTGACAAGATAAAGATATACTCTTGAAAACAGAGCAGAATTTCAGAGGAAAAACTCTACCCTTGTTGAGCATGCGGTCGGTGTGATTTGTAATAAAGAACACAATGGTACTCTTTCTTTGCATGAATAATTTAAATGCAGCAAGTACTGTAGCAGTCACACAGAATATAAATTGCTAATTCCAGAGACTAATCCCCTGATTTCAGTATCAAACTGTTTAGAGGTTATACTTGTCAGACCACAGCCAGGCTTACATGGCAGAACTCAGAAACTAAGAGCCCTTCCGTATTCAAATGGTAATTACAAGAAATAGGATCCCAACACCACCTTAAACCTTTAGCTATAAATGTGCACTTTTCTCAATAACAAATAAAACATCACCATTTTTAAAAAACACTTCTGAAGTGCCTGTACAATGAAATCCAAAAATTCTGCATGCACATTGTGAACTGACCCCCACAATTTACTAAATCCATTCTTTTGAGCAGACAGGTTACTGCAGTTTACAGGAGTTCACTTCCCTTGGAGAGATATTCCTGCCTGCTCACAAGGACTGCAGGTTGTTTGCCCTCACATGCATTTGACATAGTAAGGAAAGCCATGACATAGAAAAAATTAAAAAAACCCAACAAAACCATTGGGTGTAATGAAAATAGAATATACACATCTGGAAATCCAATGTTGTAGATAATTTGAAAAATGTAAGTATTCCTGAAAACTGCAGGTGCCAATGGAAGTATCAGCCCTATTTCCTTTTGTAGTATCTTTTAGTTTATTTTTAAGATCAGTTACTTTTAAAGCAAGACATCTGAAAGCACACTGTATGTCTACTCACCTGTTTATCTGTCCATCCCCAGGTGAGACCTGCCATGAAATTTAAAGCCAAATTCAGCAGAACAGGCTTCCTTTCCCAACCTATACACTCCCTTTTCAGTTTTTGGTTTGTTGGGGTTTTTTTGTTGGGTTTTGGGTTTTTTTTTTTGGTGGGGGGTTGATGTTGGGGTTTTTTGGTTGATTGGTTGGTTGGTTGGTTTTAATGCCAGTTAGGAAAACTCAGTGTCCCACAAAGACATCCTTTGATTATCAACCCCTGACAGGCCCAAAGTGTTCTCTTTAAAAAAGATGTGTCATCTGTGCACCGTGGCTAAAACAAGGGACCCTGATACTCTGCAGATTATTTTGTAACCAAGAAAATGTCTAAGAAATTATTGTTCTTACCGATACTTTACACAGCCTATAAGGAAATTTTCAAGTTTTATGCAATATTACTTCCACTTCAAAACTACTCCTAAGACTCTGGAAGGAATGTTTTTGTCATTCAGACACATGAGAATGCTGAGAAAGACTTTTCATTAATCTAATTAAATCTATTTTTCCCAGGAAGTCTAATCTTCATGTATTTGCATTTAGCATCAAGAATGAGAAGAATGCTCATTCATGTGGACTAAATATTTGGAAAATAAGATCTGCATTCATATTTCTTGTTTTGGCCAGTTGACTAAACTGATTTCAGTGGAATTTTTCCTTATCTGATCTGAATATTAAGAAGGAAGGAACAACTCCTTGACTCTTGTCTTTTCTTTACAAAAAAAAAAAAAAAATTATTAAATTAAAAGCACTGTCATGAGCTCAGAGTGAAAACATCATCAGGGCATTTTAAACATATCAGCCTGTTGATGACCTGAAGAATAAGGAAAGCAGCTTTGCTACTAGAGGCTAACTATAGGGTCACATAAAATGACCTAATACCTAACTATTACTATTAGCATAGTATGATTTTCTTCATTTTCAAAGCTGCTTATACTACACTTGTGCACCCAAAAGTACAAATTAAACCTTGATCTCAAGTCATATTTTCATACATATCCAGGGAATATTCTGGCCAGTATTTCATCCAGAATAAAGAGGAACAGACAGAAAATACCACTCTGACATAAAAGATGATTTGTCAAAAAAAAAAAAAAAAAAATAGGTCCAGCAGAAGAGGTTTATACTACATTAGCTTTTTGAATTGTGCATGTCTGATCTGGAGTTTGACCCCAAATCTAGATTTACCATATTGCCAAACCAGGGATTTAGATGTTGCATCAAACTTAACCTCACTGCCACACATGAGTTGGCCATCAATAATGAGAAGAAACTTCTTACTTGGAGAGTGGCAAACCACTGGAAAGGACTGCCTAGAGAGGTTGTGGAGTCTCCTTCTCAAGAGATACTAATAACCCACCTGGATGCATTCCTGTCCAACCTGCTCCAGATGAACCTGCCTTGGAAGAGTGGTTGGAATAGATGATCTCTGAACGTCCCTTCCAGCCCCTACCATTCTGTGATTCTGTGATCAAGGAGGAATGTACAGGAGAAAAACCCAATTCTCCCTCAACTTCTGTCATGCTTCAACTAAATTGAAACCAGCACATAATTGTTTACCAAAAGTGAAACTTCTCAAGCCTGGACACTTCAAGGTACATTTTTGAAAAAGACTATTGTGAATTCCTAGAACTGCCCATAAATATTGCAGTATTACCCAATAGTATAAACAATGATAACTGCCATAATCCAGCTTCCGTTTTTGTTGAATGACAAAGTGGCTCAAGAGCTGCACCACAGTCTCTACTGTCAAATCTCCCTGGAGAAAACTCTTGCAAGGCAGGGCGTGTTGTTTTTAAAAAGTGATACTGTAAGCATTTTTGGCCTTCAGAAATTCATATCTTGGCTAACTTCAGCCACATTTCAAGTGTTGAAGTTGCTCCAGCAATGACTTGCTAGAGTGTTACAAATAATTTGATTTTAATTTGAGGCAGAAGATTAGCACCTTCAATGAACTCAAAAATAGTCCTATTGCTCTCAGCACTCAGGGAGCCAGCGTGCTTAAAAGCATGTTTCTAACTTCTTTGGGACCTTAATATTATCAGTAGTGACAGGACTAGGTAGTTGAGAGACCTCTCAGGAAAACTGGAGTCTACTTAATTTGCTCCCTAATAGTGCTAGTTCCAGCTGGAGTCTCCAAAAATTAAGTTTATTATTAAGAAGATCTTCAAAGAGCATCACAATCAGGGTAAATGTCACAATCATTAATCACATTCCTAAATAGACAAAGCAAATATCATGACTGTTTTAACTCTCATTTCCTGAGAAAACACCACAGATCATGAAGATCAACACCATATCCAATAGTTTGTTAAACAAAAAAGAAATATGCACTCATAAGCAATGCAGTGTGAGGCACAAGCAAGCTACTTTTTCACACCTCTGGTAACCCTGGTGAGTCAAGTAATAAACAAAAAGTAGAAAGGCAAATAACATTTTCTGTTTCTCAGAAAACACTGAAAACATCTCTGCTTGGAAAATGATGAAACAAGTTGTGTGCGACATGTAAAATAAGAGATAATCAGGGTTTCAAGCAAGTTTAACCCAGTAAACAAACACAAAAATTAATCAAGGAAACATAGGTTGCTCTATGAATTTCAGGAAAATATAAATAGACAATACTCTCAGCATAATCTGGTCTCAAAAATGTCGGAAATTTCCTGAGAAGGATAACTTGGCAGCCATCGGGCCCAACATCTGGCAAAGCAATGTTATGGTTCTAATGTCCACCTAATGCATACCTTTATATCAATCAGGAACAGGAACCAGTCCCTTCCAGCATGGCAACAGAAGTAAAGGGGTGTTAAGAAATGAGCATTAACTTGTACTCTGTAGATGAGCCACAAAAGTGAAGTTCTGATAACTGATATAAGAAGAGTAGTTGCAAAACAGGCTGCTTCACTACAGCAGCATGCTCGTTGCTCATCAGTCTTTGATTTACTCACAAAGGAATTTCCTTCAATTCTCTGTTTTGCAAAATGGAAATATCTTGCTTTTGGTCACATACCAAAAAGAGGAAACTGAGATCCTTATATGGCAAACAGAAAGAAGGTGATCATCCCACTACTTTGAGTAATGGAGAAACCTACAGCAGACTTTTACTCTATCACACTCCTTGTACAAAATCTGTGGAGAACGATTTCTTTGTCTAACCACCAATGTTAAACAGTATAAAAATTCCCATTTAATTAATGGGAAAATAGTTTGTGTATTGAAGTCTTCAATTTTTCTGCCTTATGAGATGAAAGATCTAAAGCTCATGGTATTTCTTACCTTCTAACACCTAAAGGCACCTAGAAAAAACAATTTCTATATGATAAATTGTGGCAAATCAATGTAATCTGTTACATTTCACATCAGAGAAAAATCTGAATGCTGATGTAAGAACCTTCTAGGTGTCAGGTTCAGTAGACCAAACTGACAGTAGATGCTTATCATATCATTGCTTTGATTGACAGAAATATAGATCCCTATGCTTATGACCATATATCGCACCTATGGCAACTGTTCTGGTTTCAAAACAATATGAGAAAGGTGCTCGATGCATAGCAAAATTTGAATTTTCAACATTTTCTAGAAATGTTCACACTAGAATTATCAAGCTTCAAATACTTTTAATCCCACACAAACCCACAAACAAATCTTCTCAGTCACTCAGACTCATTCTCTAATATGAGCCCTGAATTTAAACAACAGAAATAACCTCTCCTCAATGTAAATAAAATCCATACATTATTATGTGAAGTACATTAGTTAATGCAGTTAAAGGATAAAAAAATGCCAACAGAAAGACACAGGGAGAGAGAGGAGAGGTGCTCAAGGTATAGGTGTCCAGAAAATACTGGTCTCCATGGGCTTTTGAAGAGTTTGCATGGAATAATAATTCCTTGCACTTACTACAGAAGCAATAATGTTAAGTTGAATAAATTAAGAGTATACCAGATGTGATGTGATGAAGCAGCATTTATTTGACCCAGGTAAATATCTTCCTAGAAACCTTACAGTAAAGGAAGTCGAAGAGTACTGGTGTCCCTATGGCGACATGACATTGACTATGTTGACACTAATTCTGTGCAAGACAAATAAAGCAGGGTATATTACACAAATTAAAGTAGTCAAGGTACTGAATAGTGTTCCTCAGGCCAATGCAATGTGATAAAGTAACCATCAGACAAGAAATTATCAACACACACTGCTGTAAAAGAGCCTATATTAGCAAAGAAAAAAATCTGTCTTTTAGTGCCTCAAATTTTCTCCTTGGCAAAGACTATCAGGTCAAAGCAGGGTGGTTTATAACTGTGTTGTCTGCTCAGGCTGCTTCATGCTAGGTTGCTTTCCACTGAATCAAAATTTTCCTCTTAACTGGTAAATTCTCATAGACAATGATGTGTTTCAGTGCTTTGACTTTACTTGTAGCTCATTTATCATAGCAGAGGGGATTGACTGAAAAATTCCAATCAAACGCCTGCCTGTTTGCTATGCTGAGTGAAAATCTAAAGTTACAGTTATTTACTCAGCATTTTTGTGGCAAGCTTGTAACATCAGCCAGGAAAGATGATCAGTGTGAACCTGAACATGACCATGGTCAGCTTAGTGGCATGGAAGAATGTACCCCCTTCCTTTCTCTTGGTGTGCAATACACACACCCTGGATTGTTTTTACTACTCCTGCTCTCTTTTGGCTTGTCTAACAGGGTTCGTAGTGCTGTCTTCTCTAAATATATTTAATCCTCATTTTGCAAGTCATTTCTTCTAAAAATAAAACAAAAAATTATTTTCCTACTATTATTGAAAACTTCAGCACTACAACCCCAGGGCTGGAAAAAAAAGGACTTACTTGCAGGACTTGCTGAATCCAAAGTTTTCTCTCCAATGATTTTCCTTGGTCATTTATCTTCTCATCTTGCTGCTACTGTTAAATCTTCTGAGAATAACCTGAAATTGTGCTGATTGTTGATATGTTTAATGTCCTTGTCAATATTTTTCCCACATATGTCAATATATTAAGCTCTGTTTCTCTTTCTTTCTCTCTCCCTGCCTCCCTCTGTTCCTCCTCCACCCACCATTTTCTGTCTCTTTTTTATTTTACAAGGTACGAGAAAGTATAATAAATACAATATATGAATTATATCTTTAGAATCTCCACAGAGGCCCTCAAAGTACAAACAAATGTTATTTTCTACTCTGTACAAATAAACTTTCCATAGTGGAAGTAGATCATTTATTTTCTCAGAGAAGTATTGATTTAAGCTGAAATAAGTTACAACAGTATTGGAAAAAAGAAATACCATCTGGCTATACCAACAGATGTATTCCTTGCCCAACTGAAAGTTTACAGAAGTATTTTTAACTCTTTTCCATCCACAGTATTTTGTGATCTGTGAAAGAAAGTAATTTTGAAATAAATGACAGATGATACTCTCTTTCCTAAGTTCTCCTTTCTGCCCCGCTACATCCCATTTTCTAGACACAGAAAAATGTTTCATTCTAGTAATAGCACACTGAAAGCTCTGAGTTAGATGTTTAGTCCAACATAGCTCAATTTAGACCTGGACCTTGTCCAGATTAACAGAATTGGATTTGATTCTTATAACGGCAAAGAAAGATGTCAGAAATTCCCATTCTGCACTAAAACCCTTTTTTTCCTTACCTATAAATACTGCCTTGTATCAAAACCAGGCTCTGGTCCTCAGTCTTAATTCAGCAACCCTAATTCATTCATTTGAACTGTCCTGCTTTCCATAAATAATTAAATTTTATTGGACTACAGAGATTAAGTCTAAAGCAAGGATTTTAATCTACATCTCCCACATCCTACCTAACCACTGGTCTATTCAGGAGTTTTCCTTGACAAGAAACTCTAGACAGATTTCTCCCACCTCCCGCACCCCCCTCCCCCCCCTTGAAACATACAGTTCAGTAAAAATATTAGGCTGGACAAATTATCATTTTTTGAGAGAAAGAATTTGCTCAAATGTTCCTGACCAGCTTATCTCAGAAAGCTGACTTCCTTTAACACCAATTATTTGCTGGTTTTCAGCTCTAAGTGCTGTCCCACTGTATAGTGGGACTGGTGACCACCTGTAGGGTCAGAACCCTCTGGCTGCAGTCAGAAAACATCTGCCTTAGTGCCCCTTGGGGAAGCCTCAGGGCTGTAAACCATCAACATCTTCATTTGGGTTTAGTAAGATTCTTTATTTTACCTAAGTAACTTATTTTCGTCTGGCAGTTTGCTAGCTTTCTATTTTCACTATTAGTTTTAAAACAAACACAGGGCAATTTACACTTGAAATCATTTTGAAGGGAGAAATGATTCTTAAGCAAACCCCAAAACAATTCTTTTTTAAACTAACAAAATGAAACATTGAAATTTGTTATTTTTAAGGGTTTTTTTTGGTTGGTTTTTACTAATATTATTGATCAGATAAAACATAAATTCTCCAAGCTTTTTCACTTTGACCAACATTCACAAGTCTAACAAAGTATCTGTTCAGAAACTAGCTGTTGGATTTACCTGTTTTGTCAGAAAATATTATGCAAAACTGTTGACAACATTGAAAGAGCCTAGCCATTTGAAGGAACAATGTGGATAATTCTTCTTCCTATTGAAAGAAACCAGCATTCATCTTAAATGTGACAAAACTGTAGCTTTTAAATCTCCTTAAACTTGGACTGTCTTCCACTGCTCTATTTAGGGCCTGACATCGATAGTCAAGCATTATTCCACTAAAATACCTACTAGGAACCCTTAAATAGTGCCTTCTGTGCTAAGATCTGAGATGTGCCAGGACTTTTTATTTTATTTCATGCAACAAACTTCTTGCTGAACTAGGCATTTTAGAAGAACTCTGGGAATTTAGAAGAATCCTGCACTTGCAATAACTGTAAGTACCAATCACATTTACACATTTTCAACACTTAGTTAGACATATAAATGCTGACATTTGCCCTAAAAATTAGCTTGTGGAGACAAAACTGTAATCACAGAGCAGCACACTGGTTTATGCTCATTTTAGCAATTAACACCCCAGCATCTTAAAAATTCCTTATTTGCAGCTAAAACTTCTCTTTCCTCACAGACTTCCGACAAGCATAGGAAGGTAATTGGTCCTCCTTCTTTTAGACTGCAAGAATTAATACTTCCTAAGTGTCTGCATTATTTCATCGCATTGTACACCTCAATAATTGGATTTAGGCAATGCTTTCTTTGGCCTGCAGTTAAGTTACAGATGTGGAAACATAAAGGGCCCATTTGGGGCTAATCTGCACTAGCCATGCTCCTTAAAATGCCTGTTTGCTGAATGACTACTCCTTCAGTGAACATCCCTTCAGAAGCTGTAGGAGTCAACAAAATCAGCTTGTTAACCACTAGTTTTGCTTACTTCCACTCTGGGAAAAAGGCCAAGCATCCCATCCGACAGTGACATTTTCAGCATTCTTTAGTGAGTAATATGTAACATTTTCACATGAAAGCAGAGCTGAAAGTACAAGTTTTTATGTATATACATATAGGGTAAATATTGTCTTTATTCACATGTGATACACAGAGCATTGTTTCCTAAGTGTAAACCATGAACATATCAGACACCAAGTAGAATTTAATATAATTATTTTAAAGTTTTGGACCAAAATATTTCTGGAAAGTGTTGTCTCATTCAGCGATTAACTTAATTGTTTCATTAATTTTACTTTCATTAAAATGTGCATTTACTACCTAAGAAAGCAGAGAACAATACTAAAAATACATTTGATTTTTATCTAAGCTTTTAATCATTTGTGGTTTAGTTGCATTTATGACAGAGATTTGCATTTTTTTTTCTAAGTATTTGGTAGTCTTCAGAATGAAAACTTGTTGTGAGAAGTACAGAGAAACAATTTAAAGGAAAACAATAAAATTATAGCCATATAGTTACAGCAGGAGGGAACCACCACATGGTGTTGTTTACTACACATTCAAACAGCAGTAGACTAAAAGCACATAGAGAAAATAAATCATCGAATTTGCTATGTAAATTGTGTATCTAGTTCAGTGGAATTACAGGAGGGAAAATGTTGTGGCCCTGTATCACAGTGCTGCAGAGAGATGACAGTGAACAACAAGAGGAAATTCAGATATATCCCAAGAATAAAAGAGGAAAGAAGGATATGCTGTTTACACAGAAATACCATGAAACAACCCTTCTCCATTTAATTCTAGCAATGTTGCCATTCCATGGGCCAGACTTTTATTTTTGTACCAGACAAGTGCTTTTTTTTACTTGAGCACCACCATTATTCAAGTTCCAGGTTGCTCATGACACTGAAGTTATTTGTCATTTTACATCATTACTGTGAACTGTAAAATGTATAAGCCATCTAAAAACATATCCTCCAGTAAGACTAGTCTCCTGAATCTGGGACTTTAAAAGAAGGCAAAAATTTTCTTTGTCGGACTGTTTATGTTATTCCAAGCTGTAAATTCTCAACAACATAACAAATACGCAGGAGTTATTAAGGGAAAAGTTCATTTTTTTTATAATTAATTTATAGTGAATCAGTGTCTAAGAGTTCTTCTGTGTTCTACAGCTTATTATTTTATCCTTTAAACATTAATTTAAAAAAGCAATAAAAAGAAAAGAAGTGAGAACAAGTTACCAGTTTAAACTGAAATGCCATCTGGGTCAGTACCCTGCTTTCAATAGCAGCCACATATAATCATCTAGAGATGGTTAGAAGAGCAAATGAAAATAATACTTTCCTGTAATGTTCATAAACTTCAATCACTTTTAATTCAGGCACATACTGATCTAGATGGGGTTCCTGTGTACACAGTAACTCTGAATATTTTTTTCCTTTGAACTTAGCCAGTCCATCGTTGAGCACCATGTAAACTTCATGCATCCATATTATACTTGGTAAGAGTCCTCATGTGTTGAATGTATTGTCACCAGTTTTATTTTATTTGCCCTTCCATCTTGTGGTACAGAAAATGAAATATCATTTGAGCCCCTGCATGCCACTAAGGAGTCTATAAATCCGTATTATTTCCCCTCTCCTCCAGCAAGTATGTCTTTTCCAGACTGATGACTGTTAACTTTGTTGTTCCTCATGCAGAAGCCATTTCATACACTTCCTGGTCTTTGTTGTCCATCTGTTGTGTTCCAGATCTCAATGATCATTTATAGCTTTCCGCAAACCTTCAATGCCATTACTTGCATTTGCTCTCATCAATCATGTACACATACTGTGAAAAAATAATTTAGAAAATCCAGAAGCTGTGTCGCTTTGATGGCAGTCTAGAAATAATTCATTTAAATGATGCCACAAGTGTGAGGAATTCAAGACATAATGAGATAGGCAGCTGAATTGCAAGGTTTTTGGCCTGCAAGGATGAACAGTTGATTACTGGTCTATCATATAGGCTGTGAGAGCATCCCCCACTCCTGGAGGTCTCACTGCTGGGGCTCAGGGACACCACAATGATAATAGAGCCAGGGGCTGCCCCTTCTTATCAGAGCACTCCCATTCCTTGGTTAGGGTGAGCAGCAGAGGAAGGTCTTGCCATACAGTGTTCATTCCACAACCCTGTGGGAACCCACACTGACCCTGGCACTCCAACCCTACACCAAAAAAAAAAAAAAATCCAAAACCAACAAACACCAAAGCAAAACCAAATCCAACCAACCAACCAACAAAAAACAAAACAAACCAACCAACCAAACAAAAAAAACCCAAAAACAACCACCACCCCCCCAAGGATTAAGTGGCTGTCCTGAGAGCAAGATGGGAGGAGAAAGGTAGGGAAAAAGAGTCAGCTGGAGGTGATGGGAGGGATTTGCCACAAAGGAAAATTGTTTTCATACCATGGAAAAAAAAAAAAGGTTTAAATTAAGTACTAACGGATCATAGACAGGGTGGATAGAAAAGTTACATTGCAGATGCAACATAGGCAGTGACTTTATATAGAGTGTGTTAAACTTACAAAAGAGATTGTATACAGAAATCACATGTGATAAACAAACAGATTTACTAATCGATTGTGGGACTGTGGTGACTGGCCAAAAGAGCAGATCGAGGAAGCAGTTTAGCAGACAGAAATCTGACCACTGTTGTTTAAATTTTCAGCTTATACATGTGCTTCCATTGTTTGTTTATTTAAAGCCTGTGTCAGTACTCCTCTGGAAAATATTACAGTCATCTGGGCCTACAGCACTGTTTTGGAAGAAATTGATACTTGTCCTTAAATGAAGTTTTAGGGATAGTTCTCAGCAGGGATAGCAGACAAATAGGGTCCGTCTTCACCCGTGCTCTATAGACCCCTGACTCTTTCTAACTGTCCATTCCCTCCCGTGCCAAGCACACAGGCTGCCAGCATCGAGCCTAACTCACTGGGGATGTGCAGGAGGACAGCAGTCTGGATGCTGCAACAACCCGTGCTGGGGGTAGGGAGGGAGTCCCAGAAAAAAAGTGCTAGAGCTGTTGACAGGCTGTATGTCTTGGATATACAATAGGAACAGTTACTTTGTTGGCTTCGTCAGTGTCTTTTATCATCCATCTTGCTGACTTAAAAAATTGAAAATACTGTTAAAATGAAATTTTAAGTGAGGGTCCAGACTCCTGCTCAAAAAAATAAAACAAAACTAAACTCCATTGCAACTTCATTTTGGATCTGATGTTGCTTAAGTGCCTGCAGCTGAACAGTGCCCAGTATTGCCCCTATCCACACAATGGTCTCCAAAGAAAGGAATCAGTTTTAAAGACTTTGGCACCGGTATCATGTTCTCATCTTCCTTTACTCAAAAAGCATGAGCACCACATGGCTCCTTGCAAGAAAGGACACAAGACCAAACTTCAGGCTGCGGCTCAACAATGAGGAAAGAACTTCCTCATAGCATCTTGGCAAGAATACTCATTCACAAAGCTCTAGGTGTACATTGCTGTCTGCATTCCCTGGAATCACACTTCAGGCATTTGGCAGCTTTCCTGTGGCCACACTGAGTGTTTTGGATGACACGCTGAAGAACTTGACTCTTCTTGTGTGTTCTTTGTGGAGACTGGGCACATGAAATGGAGTTCCACAACGTATTGCCTTGATCAGTCAGTTTTAATTCTACACAGTTTGGTCTGTGCTAGATCTAGGTAGAAGTGCAAATATTAAAACCTGTAAAACATGTAAGATTATACATAGACATAAAGAGCAGAGGAAAAAAAATTGAGTTTATCCACAACAGAAAATTCACAAGGAAAAATCCACAGCAATTAAAAATTGGCCCAGCCCTATAAAGCAATAGAATAATGCCGGGGTGCAAGCCTGTCAGTTACTACATTACATGATTCAGACCTCCAAATTTGTGGTATTCAGGATAATATTAATTTTGTTGGAATTTTAATAAAAATCAAAGTAGTCTAATGAAGAAATAGTAACCCATAAAAATTAAGAGCAAAGACAACATTCTATAAAACCAAACTGTCCTAAGAATATGCAAAAAAGGCATGCAAATAAGAAACAATGCTGAAGTGTTGGCTAATCAGAATACCTTTTAATTTCCTAATATGAAAGTGAATCTTTAAAACAAACAGACTAGAATGCAATTAAGGAGCATCAATGTGAATGATGTGGCTCCCTTTTTGTTTCACTGCCCATTAAATCAAGCTTAGTACTGTAAGCTGAAACAAGAGAGAATAGCGGCATAAAAAGGACAAACTGGGAATGCGCGACTCATCAATAAGTAGATTCCACCACACTGTTGGCAAATATAGCATTCTTTTGTTAAATGAAGATGAATTCCTGGTTTCCTTTTTGTGCTTTTTCTTCACCCTTCTATTCTGTCTGTAGGGCATGGTTTGTTTTTCCTGACAGTTTGAAATTTCTGAGCTACTGCAAAGTAGTGCCAACACACACTGTGCACAGTAAGTGAAGAAGAAACAATCTGGCTGTTGTTTCTTGCTTTGCAAATAGCAATTTTCTTCTCATGACTGTAATTTTAGATCCTGGTACCAAGGGCCTGATTTTAGAAAGCTAAATGCTTCTGTCCCACTTTTATGTATCCATTTAAGATAGCAATTCTGATGCAAAATTAAAATTGGTGTCTACTTAAAATAACAAACTATGCAAATGTCCAGAATATGTTGCAATATTACATGTAATTACACAAGCAAATTATTGTTAAAGCAATTGGTTTTTCTACTTAATAATGGTTTCAGTTTTCTGAGGAATCAGACTTCCAATATTGAATGGGTTCATCAAGGTGAATTAGCAGTTCATTCAACTAAATCTAAATCAAGAAAAATTTTTAAAACATTTTTTTATAAATTGTACACATTATCTAGCATTAAACCAGTTGTACTTTATATTTAACACAGGTTAAGCAACAAAACGGAGAGATTTGCTACTAACACTCTATTTAGACATCCACTCATTATGTTTAAAATGAAGACAAATTTCCAACAACAAATTTCAGATCTTTTGCCAAATAGTAATGATATCATGTCAAGAAATTCCTAGAACAAATAGTAGTATAAATCATATGCCATGTGCAATTAACTATACATTTCATTTAGATTTAATAGGCTATTTACTGCATGATCTTCTTACGTCATAAATTATCATAGCTCTATTGAAGTCAATGGAGCCTGTTCATACGAAATGAATCTCTTCTCCTTACTGTTGGATGATTAATGTTGCTTTTTAATATTCAGTAGAAAAATATGTCATGATATTTAAAGACATCAAGAAGAGAACAGGCAAATAAACACTAGAGCTGCTTTGGGACTTTCCAAAAGAAGTTGAAAGGCAACACTTGGGAAGAAAAATAAAAGTACAGATCTGATAATAAATTGGTTTACAAGATATTATAATTACTTTATTTGAAAAATTTTAAATTAACTCCCAGGGAAAAAAAAATAAAAAGAAAAGGGAAAGAAGTAGTACTGAAAATGGGTCCTACTTAAAAGTAGCCATCAATCACACATGTGAGGTAATTGACTAACTGCCTAGTCTAGAGATTATTGAAGATTACTGAAGATCACTGATTCTGCAGTAAGAACCATTCTTAAACACTGGATTACAAAAAATAATCCATAATCATCTTCTAATTACTTGTACTTTTGTCTCTTCAAGAATGTGACAACTTAGTTTGTAAACGGTCTATCTAATGAAGAACCTCAGCTGTTCACATACATCAGAATTTGTTGCTCAGTATAATTTTAACCACTGAAGTAACATACTTCTTTTCTTCTATTCTAATAGCCAGCTTCACTGTGGTTTTATTTCTGAAAAAAGTCTGAGGACATAATGACCTTTACAAAATAATTAAATGTGATAATTCTGGATTATCTCTTAATTAAACCTCTGCTTTGAAACACCCTTTGTGAGTCTATCAACAACTGACTGCAGATAATCTTGAGATAAAACAATTCATCTTCTTTCCTTTTGATTGCTTTCCTTGATCCCTTATCTGAAAGCAGTTATTAACATTATTTGCCTTCATTATCATCTGTCAGTTTGAGTATTTTGACTTATATTTATTTATAGGTGTATTCTCATGTTTTCTATGGATTTTGAAACAAAAACTCAGGGCAATGGGTTGAGCACCCTTGACTTTGTTTCTGCAATTCTCCATTTCATACAAATAGCAGCTCCACATCAGCCAGGGTTTTTTGTTGTGTTAAACACTGAAACAGTTTCCTGAGAACAGTTATATTTTGATCTATTCATTTCAGATGTCTGCTGCATAGATCCAAGAATCTTGGTATTCAGTGTGACAATATCCAAACAGCTACTGTCAAGTAGCCAAAAGAGTAGTAGTGGGTTTTGGAGAGGACAGAACATGTTTAGAAAATTGGAGCTGAAGTGAAATTTAATTTCACAGGATTGTTTTAATTGCCTCACTTAATTAATGAAAAACCACATAGGTTGACTTAAGCCCCCTTGAGATGAATATCATCCCTCTTACATTCTATATGCCCTCATCTTGGGAAACTGAGCATATACCATTGAATTGACCTTGCTGGACACAAGGTTTTTGTAATAGTTTAGAAAAACAAGACCTACTTAAGGTCTTTTCTGAAGAGGCTTACACATTTATTAGTGCTCTATTTCTCTTTCATCCCTATTAATCTCCATGTGGGATGTTCATAAAGGCCAACATTATCCTAATAGGTCTAATCTCTCCCTCCATGTTCAATTCAAAAAAGCAGAGTCAATTAGAAGAGCTACATCAGGTCTATGTTTCCCAGTGAAATTGTAGCAAGAGTCTAGGGAGTTTTATATCATCCTTTGTGAATACCCTTTTCAAGAATTTTCCCATGTAAAAATAAGTTTTCTGTAAACTACAGAATAATTACAACTGCCATTTGTCTTTGTTTTCATACATTTCATGTTATTCAGAAACATATTAACAGCAAAATAACTGTTGATTAACAACAGATATGCTGCAGAGCCAAATAAACAATTTTTTATTGAACTGGAACATACTGAGTTATCACAAAACAAGGTCAAGACTAGTAAAGAGGAATAGCTAGAAATTACAGCTCTATCCGCATGGTAGAAAATAGTTGTGTTACAAACTTTCATTAAAACACGGCTGTCAAATGGCATGTGGATTTTCTCCTGGTAAATGGAAATGGAAATTTTGTTTACACTGATAAGGAATTTATAACACCTACACGATGAAAGCTCCCATCTTTGAGGTATTCCCTGGACTTCACTATCAGTATCTATATTTAATCATTTCTTAAGATGAGAGCAGTGTTTGGGCTAGCATCTTAAAAATCTCTGTGAAATGTATCTGCATTCAGTTACATTTTTTAATATTACCACCAATAAAAACAGAGAAATCACCATGTTTCAAATTAAATTTCTGCAAATGAAATACCCAAAGAGTTTGTGCACCACTGAAATGCATAACATCATTGTTAAGTTGATTTATTGTGCATTAAAAGTGTTATGGCACTACTGAAAATCAACTTACAATTATAATGGTATACTAAATCCCTGCAAATATGACATGCATTATTTCACACCTATGCTTTATGAACCATGAATGATACCTAAGAAGATTCCCAAGTTTTAAGAAACATTTTAGGAAAAGTGTTTCCATACCCAAGTTGATTTCTACCACATTAGGATTTTCACAATTGTGTCTTCTTCACACTCACTTCCTCTATCTGTCTCTCTCATATAATCACAGTAAAATTGCAAAGGGATCAGAATTTTCTGTCTCCATAAATTTTCAGTTGATGCTAAGAATTTTAGCTTCATTTTTTTATACAAACTTAGTACATATTTTAGGTAACAATGACAAACTTATACCTGAAATACACCGGACCTGTCAGCTGGGGTATGCAACAGACCAGATTGGCAAACAAAAGCAATCTTATAAACAAATAAGCAAATCTATAAAAATGAGATGAATTAAAATAACAATTCTCACTGCTTTCACTTTTTTTTTTTTTTCCCCAAGAGACAGTGTTGCTAATAAGCTGGAAATGTAAGCTAAACCATAAAATATTCACTATATCACAGGAAAAGGGACTTCCTGTATCTTGGATGTAAAAGAAGGGAAGACATTATGCTTATCTCTCAACAGTTTTGTTTCCATGTGTAACAAGAAATAATTTTGTTATATTGTCAACTATATAAACTTTCAGTGAGAAGTCAATATTACATATGCCTTCAAGAAAATGCTAAACTGAGGCTCATTAGAGAATTGAATTTTATGCCTGTGCTTGTTTAATCGTGATTTTGATATGTATATTATTAAGTCTAAAAAAATATCAAACATAGAACATTAACTATGAAGTTCTGTATAGGCATAACTTAAGCTACTGCACACTAATCAAATATTCTCAGTTTAAAAAAAAAAAATAAAAATTTTGATCTTGTAACACAGAGTTGGATCCTAAAATGCTGAAGGTTCAACCCATGAATTCATATGCTCCGCCCCAGAAAAATCATGTATAGCAGGATACTTTTTGGTTACCAGACTTTAAATACTCTACCTGTGAAGGTGAAGTTTTCCTTTTTTCTTCTCCTTGTGGAGAACAAAATATTTTAAAGGATTAAAATTTGCTACTGGTCCCAATTTTCCTTACTAAGTTTTCTCAAACTATTGACTGAGATTTCTTCTGAATGGCTGAGAGGTATCTGTACACTGCTGTCTGTTCTAGTTAGCCAGTAAACTCCCCATAGAACAGACTGTATCTTGTCTTTGTGGGAAGCACACCAAACTAAGTAACAAATGATGGCATTTTCCCTTGTCCATCACTTTGCATAGCAACAGCCTGTCTTTCACCCTCCCTTTCTTTGGCCAGAGGAAGAAAGCCAGCATAACTGGGAAACTGAAGCAGAAGTGTCTAGAAGGTGATCAATATGAGGACCTGTTTAGATTCAAATTGTTACCCCATTCAGACTGTCCCAAAATGATGGCTTATGACTCTTTTTTCGCTAAGAGGTCAGTTGATTGATTTGTAAGAGTACAGTCCAACATCACCAAAGTCAGTAGAATACCATAATTTATGTCAGAAGGATGGGAATTGAACTCTATGAGAGATAAAAACAGTTATCATGCTCTTTAGTTGTTCTTTCCCAAACTCCAAAAGAAAATTTCACATTGTTCTCCTTCAAAGATTAAGAATGTGGGCAGATGGTGTAAGTCTAGTATGTCTACGTATTGTGAGGGTTTAAAAAGAAAGGAGGCACAATGAGCCACAGGTGGTGCACAGCTCAAAACAGGTATCTGGAGATTCAATGCTCTGAAAGTATTCACTCCCTATGGCTCAGAAACTTATATTGAACCCTGCTGCAGTTTCTTCTCAACGTGTAGGTATGTGTATGCACACAAGATCAGTGTTCTTCTTGAAATATCTCATCATTATAATTGTACCGTGAAATTCTTGTCTCAACAGACACAGCAAAGGAAGTAAGCTGCTGAGCAGTACCCAGACTAGTATTTGGAAAGGATGAGAGAGTAAATGCAAAAAATGGCATTTGCTTTATTTTCTAACTTCAGATAGTAAGTGAAGTAGGCTGTGCCATCTGCTGAACAATTTGCCTGCACGCTGTCTCATCTGTCACTTGTTTAACATGTAATGTTATATGTCACTCTGACAGGAGTGCAACATTAACAGGCCCTAACAGGGGGTGTCTCTCAATGGGATGACAGCCGACGTCAACTCTGCCTCTGAAATACTGCCAGTTTCATTTCTATCCTCCAGACTCATTTCTCAAGATTATTAATGATAGTTTGAGACTGAGTTTGCAGCACACTGAGTTTAGCTCCTGACAATTACTCCCCGTCCTTTCCAGAAGGGAGGCCTGTGGGTGTTATGACAACATCATTTTATTCTTTTAGTTCACATCTTTTTTTCTCTCTGTTTTTATCACACTCACTCCGTCATCCTCCCTGCCTTTTTATGTGATTTTTTTTTAACTTAACATTGCCTCCTCATAAAGAAACCTCAAGCTCCAACACTCAAGTCTCTTCCTCCCTGCCATTCCTACATTTGGCATGGGGGTAAGCAGAGGAATCGCTGTGGCAGGGTACAGAATTTTTGGATGCTGGATGGCTGCTCCAAGTTATGCCTGCTGTTAACCCAGAACACTAAATCAGAGCCTGCAGCCATGTCATACTGCACTATGATCCCTCCGGATACTTTAAACAGAAAAGTATCTATTATTACTAGCTGTTTACTAGAACAACTGTCACGGTTGCTAGGTTTATCTCACTTTTGTATGCTCTTACCAGACCAGTCTTGTATTAAATTCTATGTATTTTTTCACCTGTAGAACCAGAAGCTGATGAAACTTTCCAAATAAGAGTAACTACTGATCACTTTGCAGTTCCAGCCGCATATAAAACATTTCATGCTTTCTCTCTTTGAGAATCAGTGATTTGTGGTCCTGTTAAAATAGAGTATTTTATATAGTAGTTGGAACAAACCATGGGAGCAACTTCATTAAAAAAACAGTTAAAGAGAGGTTATTGAAACAAAAGTAGCCCTAGCACTGGTAAGGCTTTTGAGCTCCAGCACAGCAATGTATTAGCATGTCTTTATGGCTTCCAGGCCAGAGCTGGCTTCCATTCAGGCAGCTCAGTGTGCAAGCAGATCAAACGCAGGACTGTCTGCACCCGTCTGTGCAGACAAAGCCTCGGCTGCTTTCTCTGACTCATCCTGCTCAGGCTGGTTTTGATGCTCCCCAAAGAAAACACACTAAAGCCGTTAAAAGTATTTATGCGTGCTCTCCTAAGGCCCCAGAAGCTAAGTGCTGGTGGTCAGCAGGGCTTCCATTTCTTTTCTTGTTGGAAAGGCTCTGCTGAGTAATCAGACCATAAGCTGAGTGCTCATTCGAGTACATAGCAAGCAGAAGCGAAAAAAGTACCAGTGACTGATAAAGACTCAATATTAGCTTTACTGAAGACTGGCTGCCTTCCTGAATTTCACTTACAAATGGAATTAACTACTCTTTTTAACTCACTGTATACACAGACCAGCATAGCCTAAAGCTGATATGGAAGCAGTAGTCAGTACTGAGCAAACCACAAATCAGACCCATGATAGAGACACGCTACCTAATAAAAGCAGTGTGTTTTTTTCCGGTTACCAGACTGCAGGAAAAGTCAGTGATCTTTCTTTTATCAAAAAGGCTCATAGCCACATGGCATTATCACACCACATCTGAACAGCAACAGAATGTTTCTTTGTTCTTCTGTTGTGGAATCACCATCCTTTATGGAAATGTTTACTAATACTAAACGTGCATAATCTTCTAAGAACCCTAGGCTAGCAAAATCATATCAAAGCTGTCCTTGGCTTTCCACCATTCTTTTCAGTGGACAGAGTCAAGTTTCAGGTCAAAGCAGCCAACATTCACAAGTTTGCAGATATCTATAGCTAGCATATAAAATGTTTACATAAACCCCTTGATAAAAATCATGGTATACAGCTTTGCTCTTCCAGCACAGCACAGTACTTAGATCCCAGTTTTCCACAGGATGATCTGAAACTCTATAAGACTTCCTTATGAACAAAGGTCCAGAGCCCTTACTGGCTTCCACACAGACTATATGATGCATTTATAAATCTTGTGCCAAATATGTCCAGCATAAGCACATAACAGGATATCTTTGTTAACAATATTAAAAAAAAAACTATTAGAAACCTATAAAGCACACTTTATAAATTTTAGCCTTTCACGTACATTTGTACACTCTTCTCCCCTGGGAAGAAAAGAAAAAACTAACTACAGGTCAGCTTTTCAGCATGCAGTTTATGAGCTAGTGAAAAATACTCAAATACTATTGTGCACAACCTCATATAGAAAAAATCAGAGATAACAGAGTAGCGTTGCCAACACTTAAAGCTAGAAATAATAAACATAATGTTTAATAGCACGGGTGCATGATCCCACTGAATCTTTACTTTTGCGCTTCCAAGAAGCTGCATAAAATAAGAAGATCCCCATTTGTTATGATTTTAAATAGTTTGGGATACATGAAGATGAAAGATACAAAGCTAAGATACTCTATTACTGGGTGGCCAGTTCCTAGTTCACTACTTTTGACATTTTGTTCCTTGATGTCAGCTTCAAAATACAGTTTCATTTATTGGGAGATTTTTGTTATAGTACTGTGCAGTGATCTCATGACATCCCTTGTTCTCCAGGAATCCCACATTACAATAGGAAGTGGGTAACACTCAGCAAGCAAATACCATACAGCACCTCAAACATAACGCTCTCAGTCAGTAAACTTCACAGGGCCTCTGTCTTTCCAAGAAGGAATAAGACAGAGGTTCTTCTCAGTTGTGGTTTCTAAAAACGTTGTGGATCTTTGGTACAAGAATAGGGTGCTAACCTCACTATCTTTTAAAATTTCTAGCCAGATAATTGCATCTTCCCGACCTACATTCCTCTGGCAGATGCAGTTGCTTTTAGTAGTGACTAAAAGCACTCAGTGACTTGCAAACTGCCTCGAAGAGTCACTCTGAAGTGTTAAATAGTGCTTTGTTTTGCTTCAAAGACATTTCTGCCATGGGATAATTATCGCTCTCTGACCCTTCTGTATCTTGCAGGAGTGACGGGACATTAAAATATTCTGATAGCCTCAGGAAAAAGTATTAAGGAATACCCCAGTATTAATAAAATAGTGAGCGACGGTTTAAATCTCTCTTTACATCCGAGCTTCTAAAGTGACAGTGAAATCTATGGAACACACGCTGCATGAGAGGACTGCCAGTATTTCTCAGCTTGTCGTACAAGGAATGGGACTTCTAGATATATCAAATGCACAACAATTTAGCTCAGTGGAATTTTCCTTCACTGACGGAAATCAGGTCCAAAATACCTTATGTCATATACCCCAAAACGATGCACCCAGATTGAAAGTCTCAGGACAAAAAAATTTCATGCACAGCTGAGATGCTTTACATTAGAAAAACAGTCCTATGGGCTGCAGAACTAATGAGCCGTAGTTTCCTGTGAGTTGTGCCTAATGGTCAGAACCCCTGATGTCTAAAATGTGCAAGCTCCTGTTTTCCCACATCGAGGTTCTCACTCACCAATATGGGTTTGCTTTCAACATTTCTCTCCCAGAAGGACTGGAGAAAGGAGAGGATGGGGAAAGCACAATTACAGTGTCTTTTTCCTGTATCCAGCTGCCTATTTTAATAATAGCAGGACAGCTATATGCATGTCAGTCGTGGTAGAACTTGGCCCAAAAAGATCACAAGTTTGCAGGAATGAGACAGAGACATAACATGAGCCCCATCTCACTAAAAGAGAAGGCAAGCATCATCCCTATCCTTGAATTTTCAGCAAATTTTCTCCAAAACCAGCCTGCTTATGCTGTTCTTCCTTTACTGTTGTTTCTGTTTAGACTGCTGTTGTTCACAATAGGATGTGATTCAGGCATGTCCAAGAAAAGCTCCACTTGAATATTTAAATACTTTTGCTCATGAAAAACTATTATTGAGACAAGATATCTGTTGCTAAACGGCATGCATGGCAGCTGGTAAAACTGGTTTTCTACCCAACTTTAGTAACCCATTTTGTTTTCTGCAATTTGTGGAGGGGTTTTCTTGTTTGCTTTACATGCTTGTACATCAGGTATCTTTTCCCCTCGCTTTCCCTCACTTTCTACTTCTGTCAGCATGTGATAGTCTTTGTTTAGGCGAATTCACTTGCAAATTCTGGGGAAATGCAATTCTTTCAAATTTGTCTACCACTTTAAAAACAAGGTAGCAACAATGAAAGATGTAATCAAACTGTTAAATGTGGAAGCTCAAAGACAGGTTAAACACAAAGATAAAACAGATTAAATACAATGATAAAATCTACCCTGTCAAAATCATGATTTAGACTGCTGTTAGAGGCTTCTGAAGTAGTAGTAGGAGTAAATCGTTTTCTCAGAATGTTTGAAATCAATTAACTTTAATGAGATCTAACAGCATAATGATTAGTAATCTTGGTACTTTAAAGGAATAGAAAGAACATAAACTTCTTAAAGAAACATATTTGTTGAGCAATTTTAAATTGAGAATATTTTCAAAACGTAGTAATTCAGTCAAAGCAAAGAGCACTTAGAAAAAAAATCTATCAAGTGAGCAAGAACAGTTTAATAATGACTAAACAGAAAGCATGACAAAATCTCTCAGTAATGCTAAAAGACTAAATTAAACATTAAAAATGAATCTTCAGTATCTCTTCCATGCCAAAAACCACACAGACAATCTTGGACAACTGGAATCAGGTTAAAAATCTAGAATATTTAACACTTTTGAGAACAATTGGTACATGTATTAGAAAACACTGATATGTTGCATGCTATGTCATGGGGACAGCAGTGCTTCATCTCAGCTCTCTTACTTTTGAAAATGGCCTGATTTCTTGTCCTCCAACCTAGAGACAGAAACAAGGCTGTTAAGTATGAATGTTAGATGTCTCACTGAGACACAATCTTGTAAGCAGAAAAAAAATCTATTCTTGGTTCAGAAATAACGTTCATGCATTACTCGTAATCTGAATTGATTATGTGGAAAGTCCTAAGTACAAACAACTTCAGAAAATAATTAAATCCAATGCTACTTCTCTGAACTGTGTGTTGCTGTGCTTGTTTACAGAGAGTTGAAGTCAGGTACCATTAAACCACACAAGAGAAGACCTGTGGGTGAAATCAGCTCTCCTCTCACTGTGAAATAAGTACTTCCCCTTAAGGTTAATTCTGAGAGGCTCAGCTTTGTCATACAGCTCCAGCTCCAAGGTGCATTTACCTAGCACCAAAGGTAGTGAGCACTCCAGTTCTGCAGTCTGAATGTCCAGCTCCATTCAAAACGATCTTGAGTCCAAACATAAGGAAAACAGGAACCCTCTCTTGCAGCCGAAGAGTGTTGCAAGATGCAGTGACTAGTAAAATTAGTGTTTCTAACCCACCGTAAGAAGATAATTAAAGCTAGTAATTTCCTCTTTCATTTCTATCAGGAATTATTAAACAAGGAATAAGCACAGAGTACAGAATCAAGCACAGAGCTGGTAGCTCTTCAAATATTTTGGCATGCGTTTGTCATCACTGATTCAATTGTAGTGAACAACAGATGCTGTTAACTTTGTATCTTTTTGCAAAGGTCTTATTTGGAAATAAAACCATAGCCTGCTTACTGATACTAATTCTTTGCCATGCTTTCCTTTTCAACCTTGTTCTAACAAAGAATTTGTTATTGCTCTTCATAAACTTCTTTTTTTCTTTCAGAATAAATAACACGATAAATGACAAGAAAAAACTCTGGGGTCTTTTTTTACATATGCTTATGCAACTCTGTTCTGCTTTGGTGGAGTTTCTCCGGAATTACAGCAATGTGTCTGAGATTGCAGTGAGGCCCTACAATTCTTCCAGCTATGAAAGCATAATACGTGGGTATTTTAATAGGATGCAATGGGTGTGGGGGTTATTTTTTCCTGCAATAGACCTCTAGCTCTCTAGCTTTCAAAAAGCTTGCACATCTAATCCTTATTACAGCACAGGGCTGAAAAACAGATATGGTGGAGAGGTCATTTTTCTTACTTTTCTTTAATATATTCTCATGTGACATTCTCTGTCCTTGATGTATCCCATTCCTCCTACTAATGATGGATTGCATTAGACACTGCTAGCGCTTCTTCGACCAGTTTCAAATGATCTGTGCACTTCAGTTAATGTCCTGCTACCTTCTTGCCTTTCTCAACTTAACTTCTATATATCCTATCTGGTCTCACTGGACAAAGTTCACATAAAATGGAGAATTTGGTTTTCCAAGTCCTCTGCTTTATGAAAAAATATTTTTAGTGTTACTGTCCTAAATATTATGTTTTTAAAGGATTAGAGATTACATATGCTGGAGTGACTACTGTGACCAATTACATTAAGGTCCATAAAGATCCTTTCAATAGATTCAATCATTCTGGATTCTCAAATGGAATAATTATTGTAATTTCTGTGCGGTAAGCACAAAACACATTGTCTGGTACAATTACAGAAACGGCTTAGCCAAAACAAACTTATCAATTTGTTTAGTTAACCCTCTCAAATATAATTCTATGTCAGTCTAGATTCAGGCTGTATCACTTCTATTCCTGTTAACTTGTACTTCCCCAAAAAGTAGATTTTTGCTTTCAATGTGGATAATATTACACAAGATACTGTAGGCCAGCTGACATACAGTAAACGTCCATGAAAAAATGTTTGGTCACATCAAATGTGAGGTGACCAGCCTTACACTTCTTGCATTCTTGCTTAATTAAATTAGCAGATGTTTGCAATGATGACTGGCAGTAACTGAGCCTCGGCTGACAAACATCCCGTAACAGCCACAACCGTTTCAGGGCACATTTGGACCCTGCAATTAACTGCAAAATTTGTGGGATTTTGTTGGGTTTGTATTTGCTTGGTATTTTTTATAGGACAATCTAAAAAATATCCAGACATAGTTTTGCTTGAAAGGTGGTATATGACCTTCTGTGAGCTTCAAGCACCTAAATGTCTATTCCAAGTCTAGCAAGCAAGTTTGTAATCAAAAGTGCTGTCATCGTTAATGGGTTTCACATGGTGGGGTAGGAAACCTGTACATTTCAGGTACACATACTTAATCTTTTGTATTGCCACAAGGACGTTAAGCCCTGATCGTTTAAGCTCCATAAAAGTCCACCCCTGCCATCGCACAGACCTGCACTTAAGGAGGAAAAGCTACGGGAGTGTAAGAGTCAGGTGCAAGTTAAGCCCCTGTGAAGCTGAGAGGTGATAGATGTGAAAAACAACAATAAATGCTTCCAAAACTTCTTTGGAAAGGTAACCTTCAACAATATATAAGCAATATTAAAATTGAAGATAAGATTAAAAGTCTGCATTTTATATTTTAAAAAAACCTTCTAACTAATATGCAACATGACTCATGAATTTAAAAGAAAAGGAGGTTTCATGCTTCAGTCATTCCCCAACTGCATCTTTCAACTGATCTGACAAATTGTTTGCTTTGCTTTAGCCTGTAAAAGTGGAATCTGCCAGTTAAATGGTTAGTACTGTGGCAAAAAGTGCTTAGCAAACAATCCTGAAGCTATTCAAGAGGAGGGAGATGAGGTTGTTAGAAAAATCAGGGAGGGAGATGATGCTTTTAGAAAAATCAAGTGAACATGCAAAAATAAATCGCAGCTGTGACATGGAAGGTAGAGTCTAATGTAACTGTGAGAAACCAATCACTGAGAAAAAAATGAAATAATTACAGAAAAAACATCTATTACTTATTTTTGGATTTTCTTTGGTAAATAACTGGAGCTAGAGTATTTTTCATTAAAAGTTAACACCATGCAAGCCATAAAAGCATTAGCATTTCAGAGGAAAAATTTGTCAAGTCTGTGACAGAGAAAACTAATTACCAACACACAAGAGTTGTAATTGGACTTTAGAAAAGAAAAACAGTCACAAAGATTAAATACACGTTTTACCCAGACCCTCATGAGAACATATATGTAGAACTAGATTCCTTGATTTATACCAACTAAATCTGCCCTTTCTAATATGAACTCAGGATAACAGAAACCCACATAACTTCAAGCAAGACATTAGGGATTACAGGGATGTGGGTGGCATTTCTTTTTCTCCCTTTTTTCTATTGAAAACTCCTTAGTTAACTTTGTAATTACAGCTTTTTATTTCAATCATATTTTGGTAGAGAAACAATAAAAAAAAATAAATTTCATGCTGAGTTCCCCCCTGCCCCCCTTGCTTTCTTTGTCCTATCAATCATGATTATGTTCCTGCTGTAATAATTACTAGTTTCAATCAATTTTCAAACAACAGTGCTCAGTGGACTGTGAAGTGCAGTTGAAGTCCATCATGGGAGAGGTCATACTGAAAACAACCAGAAATAATGCTTTTTGCAGACTGGGAGGAGGAAAGACAGAGAGAAAACACACAGAGAGATCACCTTATCAAGCTTAACGTTCATTCAGTACAGCAGTGAAATAATTGTAATTGCGCACTTGACAAACAGAACCATGAATGAGTTCTCAGTTGGATACTCCAGTTGCCATAATAACAGAAGTTGTCCAGGTATTTGAAGGGAATAGATCTTCCAATGAGTTGTACTTTCCAAACTTAAAAGCAAAAAATTCCTTTTGCGAAGTAACCCTGTTATAACTTCATAATGTGACCTTGCACGATAAAACAACAGCTCATTGTTGGTGACCAGCACTTCCTCTGCTCCCGCGCTGATGCTCTAAGGCAGCTTCTGTCTCGATGCTCAGTTAACACAGCTTCACATTGTCTGACTGACGCAGTAGGCTCCAACAGAAAAATATAGTGTATTTGAGGAGTTTCGTATATAAAAGTTCCTGAACAGAGTATGTGTAAGAATAATTCTTACTGCACTAGGAGATCATAAAAATCATCAGACAAACCAACATATAAACTTAAACAAGTCCTTATCCCAAACACCTTTCTATGGTGAAATTTAGCTGCTCCAGTCAATGGCAAAACTGTTATCATCTTCTACTGGGACAGCATTTCTGCCTTACAAGCCAAGTAGATGAAAAATAGGGGCACATTGTCTGAAAAGCAGCAGAAACTGTAAGACAAGATCTGTTGGTTGGGAGCAGGCCCTCAAGCAGAAGCACCCTTGAGAAGCATCCTGTTTGAAACAGTATGTTTGTCCATTTTTTCCAGGTTTGTCACAAATAGTGCTATGTCTTGTTCTGTTTGGATTTTGTTAGTAATCAAAACTTCTCTCTTCAAGAGACTCTGATTTATTCCTCCTACCCTGTTTTTAAAGTACCACCAAGATAGAAATTGCTGACAGGGGAAATTACTGCCGGAGACGTACCAACATATTAAAGCATTTATTTAAAAGACATAAGTATCTGGACCTTTTCCAGAATTTAAGTATTTCAGACACAGGATATACTGTATCTAATATAGAAGGATTTGAGCTAAATGTTGCCATTGAACTTTGCAGGGAGTGAGACTGCAGTAGAAAAAAAAATTACATTCAGTTATTCTAGCTAGGTATCCAACTTTGTGAATCAAGTAGGCTCCTAGGGCTTAGCTATATGCACAGAGTTATCAAACCCCTTGTAGCAGGTCTGCTCTACATGCTCATAGTAATCACTAATGTTTTATTTAACAGATGGTTGGAATCTGTACAATTCCTCCTAAGAGGTACGAGGTATGGTTATATCATTCCCAATGTTGAATTAAAAGTAGAAATCCAACACCAAGTGATGCTGCTTATCCTGTGTAAGTCAATCTGTCATTTCTACAGCTTTCTGAGTCTCTCTGATCTGAAATGTATGAGGCAATTTTACGTATTACTGCTTTTTCTTCTCATTTAAGAGGCAAAAAAGAGGTGCATATTAAAAACCTATTAACCCTGCAAATAAGTAATTTAGACAAAAGTTAGATTTGCGTGCCCTGTTATTCTTCCTTATAGTTCCCTGAATGAGGCTGAAAAACTAATTACTTTTATTTATGCAGTCCCATTAGAGTAGAGTACTTTACAGCCAACTAGAAGAAACAAATCACTGCTCTCAAGACAGTGCTGTCTGCAATGAATATAGCAGGGCAAGCAGGGACAACAGCCAAAGGTGGGAGGGAGGTTATGGGAAGACTAGCATTAGGGAAGTTTGAGAAATGATCTTTTCATCTTGACACTTCCAGAGATGGTAGGCAGGAAACAGTCAAGATGGGTGTGACACCTTCGGATTTGCCAAAAAACATCATGTGGTCTCATTTCTGAGACCCCAAATATCATTCAGTAACTTTACAATAAGAAATAAAAATGGACAAGGCAATCAGTTGCAGTGCAGCTTCCCACATTGTCTGCCTGACTTTTTCCCCTTGAAGTAGTAGGACTTGTCCCTAGGAATCCTGTTTAAAAAAAAAAAAAAAAAAATCCTGTATACTTTATTAAAAGGCTGCTCTTCCCCTATTTTGCCACTGAATGCTTTCTGTTCTGCAGTTTGTTGAAGTCCAGTTTTAAAAGCCCACATTGCTTCATCATGACTCTTTTGCTAGTTAAACCATTTTTTCATCAAAACTTGGATAAAAGTGGCTTCTGTTCTCATGCCAAATTTCATTGACTTGCTTTCATATATGTTTGGGGTTTTTTTCTCTTATGGGTGGGACCAAAATATAGATTTTCTCTCTGCCCCTTCCCACTTTTTGTTTAGCTGTTAGTGAGCTGTTATGGCTATTTTTAATTTGTGTGGTGAAAAAAAGCAAACAGGAAACATGTCTTTGCACTCCCTAGCAAATGAGGACAGTAGGTTCAGTCTGATCTACTGCATAGCTTTGCAAGACAATAATACTTGATACAAAATCAGAGGCCTTTTGAATTTCCACACTTATTTTATAAATGCTTTCAGGATGTTTTGGTCCAGTTTTGTCCTGGAAGTGTTCAAGGCCAGGCTGAACGAGGCTTTGAGCAACCTGGTCTAGTGGAAGGTGTCCCTGCCCATGGCAGGGGGGGTGGAACTAGATGGTCTTTAAGGTCCCTTCCAACTCAAACCACTCTGTGATTCCGTGATACAGTTAAAAATCATGGACAAGATTTTCAGTTACTAAATCTTTCCATCAAGCCTTAAAACTTATGCTAATGAGAGATTTGGCACAGACCTAAATGTTCCATAGTTTACAGTCTTTGCAAAAAAGAAATGCAAGTTTTATTTAACATCTTTTGCTACAGGCACAAAGCTGATGGAGAAGCTCAATTCACACCCAAAGCTGTTCTCTGCCTTTAGCTTCAGGGAAAGCATTTCCTCTTCTAGTCTCCAAATCATTCATAAATCTAACAAAGGAGAACAGAGAGGGGAAACAATTATTCTGTGCAAAGGATATCCTAAATACTCTTTCAACTGATGAAAACAACAATCAGGAGACTGACTTAATGAAAAAAAAAATCCAGAAACACAAACAGATTTACAGTTATATTGCTAAAAGAATAATTGCCACTCACAAACTTCTTAGAGAAACTGCGTTTCAGAGGGAGGAACAGCAATTAAAATAATAGATTTTTTTAATGACCGAGCCACTATGCTCTATCTGTGAATTTTAATGCATGAGTGTCATTCACAGATCTCTCTTGTTATTAATCATATATTTATAAAAAAAATCCAATTGTTAAAGACTTTCATTAAGGAGTATCAAAGGACAAAAAATGCTATGAAATGATGGTGGCTGAGAAGAAAAAAATGGTCCAATTTGACAGGAGAAATAAGACATATTTTCTAACATCCTACATCTTCATGTTGTCATATAAAAATATTCACTGCCACAATAGCAAGAACAATGCTGGATTCCAGAAACTGTGGGTGTGCAAAAGTGACTCTTTGTTGCAATGATTGGCTTTACATATTGGATAGAAACCAGAAGGAATTGATTTAATGTAAGGAACAATACCCTGTATTATATACTCATGTACTGCAGAGAAACTTACGGTTGTGGTTGCAACAAACATGTCAAAATAATAAATAAATCAATGATATGTAGATTCAATTTCTCATTGTAATAAAGATGCATTCCTGGGTATGCAGGAACATCTGTTTTCAAGAAAATTAGAGAGAAAATATATTTCTCCAGAAAAGGACAAAAAATGCTTTGCTGACAGGAAAAAAAAATCTAGAGAAGAAACAAGCAAAGCTTACGTGGTAGAGCAAAGCACTTACTATTGGATTGAAAAATCTGTTCACCTGGGTTAAATCATTCCTGAAATCAAAACTGAACTCGGTTTTAGCTGTCAAAGCCAAGCTTCATTTCTGCTTAGCTGAAAACAGAACCCGTGACTTAAAACTATTCAGGCTCTGCAGGCACACCGCTGCATACAATCAGGTTCAGAGTTTCAGAAAAAGAAAAATATCCATGTAAAAACAGAACGTCAGCAGTTAAGAGACTGGCGAGGCAAGGAAACACAGGCTTATGCACAAGTTGTATCAAAAAAAACCATCAACCCACAACTGTTCTCACCGCACATGACTTCCACACCTGTTTCCTCCAAAGAAAATCTTAAGGTTTTTTAAAACATAAATTTGTGCTCAAATGCACACAACTGACACAGATTTGTAAATATAAACATTTTAATCTTCAAACCTTGCACAGAAATATCTGTAACTCGATAATTTTAGTAATTAAATGTAATTACACTTTGTTACTGAAACTACATTCAAAATAGATGCGTATATAACAAGCATGCATGATTTAACCCATTTCATCTTACAGCTTTTGAGGAGGTCCACGCTGATGTTTCTGCCCTCCTGAACTGGCTCCTCATATGTAACCTTGAAAGCTGTCTGACTCTGGAACTGTGGTACCACCGAAGAGACACGGTACCATGACAAAGTAAATATGGTAAAATCAAGTAGGTATGAGGTAGGGACCAACATCAATTTGAAAACAAACACAACCGTAAAGATTTTCTAATCAAGTGGCATAACTTTGAAGCATGTATTCAGTCTTTCATGGGGAATATATTGTTATATCCTCAACTCTTATTATACTGTCTTCCCAGGCCAGCATTTCTGCGGGTAATATTTGGTTTTGATTTATTATTATACCAAAAGAACTTTTTAGAAGTCTGTATTTAATATTTTTATTATTAAATTTACTGATGCATACCCTTTCCTGTATTTTATCCTAGCATTGATCTTGGCGTTTTTTTGTTGTTGGAATAAAGACTGTCCCCCTAAAACTCTTACTCATTTCCACAAAGCGGCTGCACCTCCTCCTTGACACCTCCCTCCCCGTGCCCTGCATAACATAGGATTTATTCTGTGCCTCAAAACACATTCCTCTGGTGTCACACTACTGAATCTCAGAGAAATTAAACATTCAGCATCCGCGTGAAGCAAGGCAAGGACTTTACAAATTGCAGGGTCAGTCCAACGGAGGGAGCCTGTATTAACATCTGAGCAGGGTCTCTACTTTATTTCAGACACAGAAATAGAAGTTTCAAAAAGGTAAATGGTACATTTTAGATTTCCAACAATTTATTTCTAAATCTCCAGATTCTCTCATGAAAATCTCTCCTTTACAACCCTGAGGTGTGCGGCAAAACAAACAATAGTAATTCAGCTGCCAGCGCCTGTTCTCACACTTGAATGGGAAGCAAAGCCACTCTCGTGTTACCTACCTTCATGGCTGTCAGGCAAAGCTGCCATGGGAATGCCTACAACACGGAGCTGTGTCAGAGTCCCAAGCCAGATCCAAATGAACTCACATATTTACACAGAATAGTTTAGTGCCTTACCTTTATACTAGTTCAAATCCCAGAAGTAATACAGCCATCGATGCCAGCTACAGAGACCAAGTTCAGCTGTGCCTGTGTACGATGGCAGGATACAAGAGCCACCGCAGAGCTGCCGTGTGCCTCCATCAGAAATGGAGGTGTGTCAGGGGTTAGCTGCCTGAAAAATGTGATGCTCGAAAAAGCACAAACATCAGAAACACCACAAGGCAGGCAGAACAGGATCTCGCAGAGAAGGGTTTAGGGATAAGAAGTCAGAGCAGGAGTTCAAGCATGTTTAGACGCTATTTCTATGAGAAAGGAGCAACACAGATCAGATTATTCTTTGTATGCTCCGCATTGATCACCTGCCATTTCACCAAAACCTACTTAGGCAAGGTATGACAATGTTGGAAAGTGAGGTGTGACCTTTGATAAAAAACAAGGCAAGACAGTTGAACTTGGAAGTCAGTGACCCAAAGCCTCTCTAGTGCTCTTCTCACGCCCATCAACATTTTACAGCTGCAGAGCAAATCTCTCAGTGCATGGGGCTTAAATGCAACAGAACGAGGAAGGTGAGCCTACAAGGAAGCTGAGGGCGGGGGGAGACACACTTTTTACAAGGGCCTGTAGTGACAGGAAGTGTTGTTACAGGAACAGATAAAGGAATGCACAGTGTATTAGTTATCAATGCTTTATTATTGAAAACAAAATTGAAATTCTCTTATCTGGCACATAAACAATTATTTCTACAAAAAGGAAAGCCTAGAAATCTGATAATTTATACAAATAACAGTTTTTCAAAAAATAAAATTTTAATTTAGTAAACTTGTCTTGTGCTCTTTTTTTTGTTTGTTTGTTTTTTAGCACTGTCTGCAATAATCCACCATAAATCCCTGAGCAGAGAGACATATTTTAAACATGTTTTAAATTTATCCCAAAAGAAGAAAGTTATCAAGCCCAGACCTATATTAAAAAAATGTATTCAGGGACATTCTTGGTAAAGTTATGCTAGTCCTTTTTCCTTTCTTTTCTTTTTTCTTTTAACAGATACAAACACAAACAATTATAAATGCAAGCATGAAACTGCATCACAGGAGTGCACCCCTTTTCCCCCTTTTGTGCAATGAATAAAAATTACTAAAAAAGAATGAGTACAAGTTGAAGGAGACAAATAACATAGTGAATGGTTAAGACCAAGAAGCCATAAAAGTTTCATGGCTCTTAAGCAAATAAAGCTGCAGGATACCACATTTTTATACTGAGTTTAGTTATAATTACTATCTAATTTATTTCTATACTTCTTCCAGAAAGTCAGTAAAGCAGGACAAAGTTCAAGCTACTGTTGTATTCTAACACTGGTTTCAAAGATAAAGTAGAAATTCAACTTCTGACCCTTCAATTTTGCTTTTCCAGCCATAACAGTATTTGAGAAAAACTTGACACATTCCACAAAACTAAACAATCTTGCCCCTCTGGCCCTTTTGGTAGGCCAGTTGTAAACTTAACAACTTATGGTATTTTAGTGAGCAAAAGGAAAGAAAAGGAAACACACGCTACTAAAATTTTTTACTCTACTGACTTTGAAACAGCTACTGCCTGACCTATTTCAATACAGATTTAAAATCCAAGTGTAAGGGAAGAATGACCAAAAACGTAGAGTATAACTCAAGCGCCCCCCTTCCCATTAGGTACACACACTAACCACAAAAAATGCAAGGAAAACCAAATAAAAAATAGACTAACACTTAAAGACCATTGTGTTAATGGCAGGTAACATTGATGCAGTCAAGTAATAAATAAATAAATACTGCAAAGTATTCTTCTCTACAGTTTTGTTGGAATGGTACTCAATGCTTAAGAAGCAAAAAAAAAAAAAAACACCACCAACCCCTTTCCCAGTAATAAAGAGTTTTTAACAGAAGATCCTGAAGAAGCTTCAGTTCAAGGTGCTCTAGCACTTTAACATTATATCTACCATTATGAAAAGAACGATGAAGCAGATACCATCAGGTCATTAAATGAAATAGTAAATTTTCTTACAAGCAATAATACTTATTCCAAAGAAAGAATGCAGTTAACAAATGACGTGGAAAAAATGACTAAAGCTTCAATACACAGCAATTTAAAATAAATTATTTTTACATTTAAAAACTGAAGACTAAAACAGTAACTAGGCCAAATCATTATGAAATAGAAATGAACTGAATGTCACCAAAAACATATTTAGATATTTGACAGCTTTGCTGCTAGCTCACACATCAGAATACAAACAGAATGCTAATATTTGGTTAGAAACTGAATAGATAACATTTTTAAAAACACCACTGCTGTGAAAAGTAACTGGCAACCACCTTTATAGATTTATTGTAATCTGCCGTGTTTTAAGCATAATCTGATCCAGTCCCTTCAGTTATTTGCTAGCCTCACCAATGTATAACATTCCCTTTTCTCCGAGTTGCTCATGAAGTCTCATCTGTATCATACCCAAGCACTAATATTTTCAAATCTCATTTGTTTGAGTTATTGCAAAAATATTGTATGCACAGTCCAGTTTAAACTTGGTCTTACCTGACAGCAATGGAAAGAGAGTCAAACACATCATTCTATAATAACAATTCTTTTTGTTAAGTTGTCAGTCTGACCACACTCATTTGATATCAGGGCAAGTATCAGTCGTGCTTGTATTGCTAAATCACACCTCTGGACATTTGGGGGTTTTTCTACCACTCTACATACACATTTGATGTAGAATACAGACAGTTCCTTGCTCATTCTCTCTAGCCCATAGCCATTTGACTATGTATCTGAAGAAAACTGTATTAAAACTTACAAGCTGAAATGCTGTGCATACTCTAGTAAAGAATTTTGAATGCTGTCATCTAATCACAAGTGAAAGGTTTGAAAAAAAAAAAGAATTGGCCATATAAGCTGTGGAATTGGTAAGCAAGTGGTCCTAAAGTGAGATACAGCAGCATTAAGACAAACTGCAAACACACTGGATTTAGTATACATTTTAATGAGTTACAGTATCACCAAAATATGTTAACCTACTATTACCACTTTTACTCCCATGTGGCTTAGTGTATACTGTATAATTCTTCCTTAGTATTTTTATGACAGTATACATTTAAGTACCCACCCAAAAGTGAGCAATATGGGATTTGCAATGATTTATCAAATATGCCAAAACACCTTCCCTCAAGTGTTATGGTTCTAAATACTTCTGTGGGGTACCAACTTCCATGAATATCTCAAAGTCTTCCTTTTTTTACTTATCTGGCAAAAAACTTATGCCAAAAAAGCGGAATAGATTCTCCTAGCAGCAACCAAGACCTCTGATCCTTGCAGTCAAGTCCAATGAGCGCTCTGATCGGACAACTGTGTGGAAGTTCTAGTTTGTGGTTTTAACCAACTCAAGAAAAAAAAGTTCAGAGTTTTCTTCGTCATGTTTTGGATGTCTTCAAACCTTGTTTCTCCATGATATTCCACAATTTGCGAAGATTGGACTGAGTGATGACATCATCAGGTTTAAGTTGAAGAGCAAGGAGGTAGTTTTCTTCAGCCTCTTTCAGTTTACCATTCAGATGGAGAATGGCTCCAAGATTCATCAGGGCAGCTGGATACTGGTACATGAAAAAAAGAAAGGAGAAATATTAGGAATATTTTCAGTTTTTCTTTTCAGACAATCTTCTTCCACTTAAACAAACTATTCCCTTATGTTTGCAGACTTTTCATGGAAGCAATTTAAGCAAATAGAGATAACAAGAAAAAGTTTCTGAACAGCTGCTGTATACTTTGCGCTTTAAACAGGGCAAGCTCAGTGTCTATAGAGACAGACTTCTCTTTAATGAGAAAACACAGAACTCATAAAGCTTTACATGTGGCAATGTCGGCATAGCACAGTTTCCTAGAGAAAATTAAAGTAATCCAAGAGTGGATTAAAGACAGGAATTTAATTTTAATTCAACCCATTGCCAATAAAGAGTTTATAATTGTTGGGAATAGTTAACACATTGGAACTCATTCCTTTTTTCTCTTTGTCTTAATTATAACTGGTAGAAAATACAATCTCTTCTCAGATTCTAGGGATGTTCAGGGGTCCTAGGATATCTATTTAGATTCAGGCTGTGGAAATTATTTCTTAATGAATGATTGAATTGAACTGAATTAACAATGGTGGAAACACACAGTATTTTAATAACAAAGATGGGAAAATTTCATAGCAAATCCAGTAAAAGGCATCTTACATTACTAACAATTTTTCCATCTTTAGCTAAGGCAAAGTGTTTCTTGCTTTTATTTTTTTCACCCTTAGGTTATTCCATTATGAAATAATAGGTTGTTCATGATAATCAAACATGCCTGGTTACTGGAGTTAACAAATATTACACGAGCAGAAAGCAGATTCATGAAGCTGAAGAGAACAGTCTAACCCATCTTTCTGCAAGTATCTAAGGTATTGATATCTTAATGAAAGCACAGTAAAGGCATTTCCCAAACCAGCACCTTGCATTTCAAAGAAAAGGGGGAAAAAATACTATATAAAGTTCACCGTGGCTCTCCCCCTCAGGTCACTATCATTTCCAATGAGCTTCAGGAACACTTTTGAAGTGACACAGTTTTGCGTCAGAGGATAAGTGTTACAAGACACCGCTCAGCAGTGTTCTGATCAAAATGCAATACTCAGAATGTGAAGTCCCACGGAAACTCAGCTTCAGACTACTGGGTAGGAGTGTTGCTATACTTCAGAAGTCCTTCAGTAACAATAGCTTCAGGAAAATATTGGTAGAAGGCCAATAGAATATGCACCAGAGTTGGTCTCCCAGACTGATGTGGTAATAGAAAGTCATTAGGATAACAAAGACTTACCCATGTTCTAAATCTCTCCACTAGTGAGCTAAATTCATTACTCTTACCCTTCTGAATCAAGCTTCAAACACCTCCCCCATAATTTTTTGTCCAAACCTTAAATTTTGCTCTCTAGTTTCATATCATACAAATATTTCATAGTTTTTCAGCTTTCTTCCTGTTTCTTTTCACTTTTTAACACATGCATCACAAAAACTCATAAAGAACTGCAAAGCATCAAATTTTCAGAACAACTGGCTTCCACAGTTTCAAAATTTTCAAAAAGAAAAGTTTTTCCGTCCCTATTGTAAACATCATAACGTTAATGCAGTGGAATCTGATGATGTTATTTTCAGATTTGATTTTTCTTGCTTTACCCTTACAGATTATTTCCACGCCTCCTAAGTCAGTTAGTTCGTTCTACTATAAATAAATAAATAAATAGAACCCAAAACAAAACCAAAAACCCCAGCTGGATTTTATAAAGTTTTCCCAGTTAAACACTCTTCAAAATTTCCTCTTCAGTCATGTTCTGTACAGAGAAGGAAAACTAAGACCCTGAAAAGTAATCTTTGCTATGGACAACATATATTGGCAGCCACATCATCATAGCTCCACATTTGCAGTGCCAGTCATCCATGCAATTTTTTAATGGAATAAAGCAGTCCTTAATTACAGATGTTCTGGGTGCTAATTGAAGTGATGCAAGTGAAGAATGATTGGGAAACAACTCCACTATATATGAACGGCTGTCTAAACATCCACATATTTCATTTATTCATTTATTTTTAGACTTAAGATTGTTTGAGAGAATTTTCTCAAGTCATGAGTAGGATGGTCCACTCCCACTAATTGTGCTCTTTATTTTTCTAATTAGAGCTTATGAATCCAACAGCTTTTTTTAAGGGCACAGTTATTGACACAGAACTGTCTTCTCACTTAAAATATAACTATGTGCATATGTTTGCATCTAGACAAAGCTTACAATGGATAAGGATTAAAAAATCTTAAATCTGAAAAACTTGCATTAAATAAGACATGTTAAAATGTTCTCAGGGGTAATTCTACAACATCCACAATCTTATTGTGTGGGAAGTAACAAAATTGTCTCATACAGCTTCCAAAATTCCTCTCCATTTCCTTCACACCCCCTTGGAAACATGGTATGTGTATGGTACTAATCAAGTACTCTAAAGAATGTTGTATCTATAAGACTCTATGCCCAGCTAAGAAAACTCTTCTTCCATCATGTCTTTAACTTATATATCACTAGAGCAAGAAACAAACAAACAAAAAAAAAATCTAGGAAACAAACAAATGGCATGCCTTTTAACTGAACTTGAAATTTTCCACCTTCTACTCATAATTCCTGATTTGTTGTAGACCCAACCAATTTTAGGCATGTAATTCTTTAAACAAATGTATCCATGGAAAATGTCAACTGATAACTCATTTCAGATAGTGTTGAAAGTTCATTCAAACTCCTTCATGTTTTAAATGGGAAAGTGAACAGGATTTCAAAAGACTGCTCTCTAACTTTCTAACATAGCAGCCACCCCAATATCTATGATTTTTGTAACAGTTGCATGAGTGTTGGGTGACTGCAAGCTTATACATCAGAGCCATTGCTCTCTGACAGCCATAAATGACGGTCTGAGGATAAGAGAGCAAGAGACACTTGCTACAGTTTTTCTTCATACACATTGTCTTTTATTAAACACAGCTGATAAAACTTTTCAGTACGTTAACAAAGGCAGTCGGCAGCTACCAGTGCAATAACATGGGACTTGTAGCACTGTATAACAAATGACACCACCTACTACTTCAGAGACTTAAAAGGAGAAACAGGCCTACTTTCATTTCCTTTTGGCGACAGATGCTTTACATCAGGAAAAGCTGACTGGCATTTCTATCGGGGTTATAAATGCTGTCTTTTATGGTCTATTGGGAATTATTCCCTTTATTAGCATTTTTACCATGGTGTGCTTGTTTCCTTAGGTTTCTTTTTGGGGCTGGGGGGAGGTGCTCATGAGGAGGAGGGAAGAGGAATAACAGAATAGTTAATGAATAACACGATAACAAAAGGCATGCGTTAAGTTGCCGGAGGTGTTTTTGGTTACATTGATGACAATTCTTTTAAGCTTTCACTACACTACCAAAATAAAAGGAGAGCCTTGGGGCATGCAACAATCTTAAAATAAATTAAAGTTCTCTCTACAATTAGAGAACTATGGAATCTCCAAATAATTCAAAATAATTCTAAGTAGTATTATGGGATTACACCAATGCAATCAAGTACAGTATTGGACCTACAAACAGAAAGAATCTTAATGACATAGAAGAAGACTCCCTTGTTCATCATCTCTGGCTCCACATGCAGTAAATCCATATCAGAAGAACAGTTCCAAACACAAGAAGGTTTACTCCTATATTTGCCTAAGTAATTACGGAGAGAGAAACAAATAGACAAACACTTAACCTAGCTCAAAACCACTTCTTGCACGGCAGACGAGTATGAACAAACAACAGTCCAAACACAAGCAATAAAATCTGAAAGTATTTGCCCCAAAGCTCTGTTTTCAGATGACCTTCTCTGCTCAACACCACAGAGGCCAGGGCAGCAGGTTCTGAGATTAAAGTACATTTTGTGGCTGCTGGGCTACTTTTAAGGAACATCATGCCAATATTTCCTCCAGTAGAATCACAAGTGCAAGTTACTTCTCACCTACACATTTTAAAAGGTCCTGAAAAGCTGTTGCCGATATTTGTCTTGCTCTTAATGAATTACTGCAGTGTGTGACCTCATAGATGTTTTAAAACAACACCAGGACTGTTTAACGAATACTGTAATTATCATGGCCAACTATCGCGGTTTAACCTCAGCCAGGGACTAAGCACCACACAGCCGCTTGCTCACCTCCCCTCTCCCCCTGTAGGATGAGGAGGAGAATCACAGGAAAAGACAAGAAAACTCATGAGTTAAGAACAATTTAATAATTGAAAGTAAATGAAATAAAATAATGATACTAATAATACTAACAATACTAATACTACAAATAATAATATGTAATGAAGATAATGGAAAAGAAAACAAATTATACAATTGCTCACCATTACACCCAACCAGTCTCTCAGTAGTGAGAGTCAGAGCCCTGGAGCCAGACCCAGCGTGGGAGACAGAGACACCCTCCAGCCACTCCCCAACTTATAGACAGAGCATAACATTTTGTGGGATGAAATACGTCTTTGCTTGGTTGGGGTCCCTGTCCTGGCTGTGTCCCCTCCCAGCTCCTTGTAGAGCAGAAGCTGGGAACACAGGTGCAGTATCAGAAACTGAAAAAGCCCTTGAGTTGACATAAACATTGCTTAGCAACAACTGAAAACATTAGCGTTATCAATATGCTCAGCACAACCAAAACACAGACACATAGGAGCTACTGTGAGGAAAACTAACTCTATCCCAACTAAAACCAGCACACCAACCCAACAGAAACAGAGGCTGCTTTGTTTTGAAACAGTTCAATTAAGGACACTTTTTCTTTTAAGGGGTCCTGCTGAGTAAAGACCACACTTAAAGAAGGAATATTTCATCCCAGCACTTCTAGTTAAATATCGGTGAACAATTCAGTTATTTCTTTTTGATAACTGAAGATACATAGGAAGTACAATGACTGAGTAATGAAGTAGCAGAATACTAGTTGTAGAATAGTTCACTAAGAGTGAGAGCAAATCATGGTGGACTGCTTCATCTTATCAGTGACCGTGGGATAATGCGCTGTCATGACTTTATTATACTCCTACAGTGATGGCAAAAATTTTCACTTGAACTTTTATTACTGGTATTCTTGCTGTAGCACAGCATTGTTATTTTCAGAAGCAATCAAAATGTCAACAGCTTCTTTTTTTATTGCTAAAGATAACTGAGGACAGCAGAACCATTTCATGGGTGGCACTTGCTTTTGACAGACCTCACAACTTTTGAGTAAAAGCATGACCTAGGAGTTGTCCCAAGACATAAGCATACTACTTTAGAGCATTGAGGTGGGTGGAGAGGGTAGAAAGGGAGGGAGGGGAGGGACATGCAGTGAGATGGTTGCTGCCAACTGGGTCTTACTCTCCAATGCAATACATCAACAAAGCTGTAAATTCAGCTGTGACGCAGGGAAGTAGATCTTTTTATTGGAGCAACCCAGTGTTACCAGATAAGCCAAGTGCCAGTTATTCCTTCCACAGACTCATGTTTCTAGCTGGTTCTTTGTGCTATAAGGCTTCTTAAGAACTGCAGTTTTCATATGCTATTTCTGGCATTTTGTTCCCAACAGCATATGAATCACAACTAAGACACTGATCTTCAGTAAGTTGGCTAAGATGACATGAGTAAATTGTCTAGGAACAGATAACTTGGTGCAAAAAGCATTTTGGAACGAGATGACAGGATGTATAGCAAAATATTATGGATCAGAGAGAATAAAAACCCATAAAATTCAGAGCTGCGAGGGATTTCCTGTGCATCAGCCCAGACAGCAAAGCATTCAGTTCTGCTGCAAAACAAAAAAAACCCATCATCTTTCCAAACTCTTGAAATGGAAGAATGTTTTGGAACTTCTCTGCCCATACTGTTTAGTAACTTCATCAAAGACAAAGACAGTGAGATTGAGTGCACCCTCAGCAGGTCTGAAGGCAACACCAAGCTGAGTGGTGCAGTTAACAGACCTGAGGGATGAGATGCCATCCAGACATGAATTGCCATGGACAAGCTGGAGAAGTGGGCCCATATGAACCTCATAAAGCTCAACACGGCCAAGTGCAAGGTCCTGCACCTGCGCAGGGGCAACCTCCATCCTTGGAAAAATTCAAGGTCAGATTGGAGGGGGCTCTGAGCAACCTGATCTAGTTGAAGATGTCCTGCTTACTGCAGGGGGGTGCAGGGGTACTAGATGACCTTTAAAGTTCCCTTCCAACCAACTATTCTGTGACTATAATTCTCGTCTATGACAGTACATTATTTAATTTGCAAGCTTGCTCGTGAACAAGGATGCTTTTGTATCCACAACAGCTTGCAGCTTAAATAGTGAAGATGGGAATTAGAGAGAAAAACATTCTCCCTGCAAGTACTAATTTGAATTAACATTGCGAAGAGCAGTTTCCATGGTTGTATTAGCCAGAAATGAACTTAAACATCTCTTCTGTAAAGGGAGCCTGCATTGTGATCTAATTACCTTATGATTGACTAACATACCTAGCTATATAGATCTAATTAAAAATGAGCCTAGGCTCTAGAGGGGAGTTGATCCTTGGATTCGGTCATTGTCTTTAAGGGTACTGCATTTTTAACAGTGACAGGGAACAGATTAGTTCTTATTTACTAATATGCTATTAAACAGAAAAAGACTTCATTTAGTGCTCTATTCATATTTTGTTCCCCAAAGTAACAAATTATTAATGTCTAGGGAAGGTGGACATAAAAAAAAAACCAACATAAAAAGGTAAAGTAAATAGGAAAAAAATAGCTTCTGTTGAATACTGTTTATGTAATAGTCTCAGGTTGGGATCATGTGTCAAGTTAATAAGGCAGAAGAGCAGCACAAGTTAATAACTAGTCACCTTAACAACTGGTGATACCACATAAATGTTAGATCATGTAACTTTTTTTTTTAATTTTTTATTATTTTACATTTGAACATTCTCATCTGGATATGCAAAGCAGATGACAACTGCCTGGTGAAAGAAGAATATACATAGAAATTATTTGTATGCATCTAATCTTGTGTACATTCAAACACTCGAGACTATCCTGTCTGAAACTGTAAACTACAGGGTATGTATGTACATTTAAAAACATGAGTTTTAAGAGTGAAGGAAGAGGTTTTTTTACCCTCTTTTTATATTTATGGGTGGCAGATGTGGGAGTTTTCATCCACAAGGATACTGTGAAATTTCTCAGTCTTCTTGTAGATTCAGACATGGGCACCATTAAGGAAACCCACAGCTGCGAGTTGGAGAAGAGTTTTAAATTTGGCATGGGAAGGAAGCACCAAGCAGTCTACTTTGATTCTCAAATTATCACATCAATAGGGGACATTTTTGCTTCAACATTCTTCAGCCAGTGGAGATTTTTTCCTCTACATCCTTTCATCTTAACTTTCAGAGACTGCATAGAGTTTTAAAAACATGGTTACTCAAATACAAACAAGCATATCTAGATATATGTTACATCATGCTGCTGAAAAGCTTCCTACCACTGGCCTTTATATAAATTCAGATTATACTGTTTTATATATCAGCAACTTAACAAAAGCATGTGTTACAGCTGGTAAAGGCTGCAGATCACAGCAACAGCTGAAGAAGTCCCACAGAAATGTACTTAAATTTGTAATTTTTGTGTATCTATATTTTTTCTCCCAGTGGCCATGCATCAATTGTTTTGATTTATGCTTGAAAATGTCCTAGTAATCACTCTCAGTTTATATAGAAATCGTGATGGACATTTTTAGATAACGTACTTGCATTACCATAATAAAAGCTAAACAGGAACATACGTTATGAGTATTTAATATTATGGTTATATCAAAAAAGCCACAAACATTTTCCAGGCCTTAAAGTGTTTCTAATTAAACTTCTTAGCGTTCTGGCTCAAATGCTTTCATCAGTATAGGATACGATAATCTTACTCAATTTTCCTAGCACTTTAGGATTTCATTTAAAAAAATCTTCAGATGATTTAATTTTTATTTATACAAATCCAACTGTGCTCTGATGTCTGCAATTTGATAATTGTAATACATAGCTATGATTATGGTATAAAACATTTAACAGCTTCCTTACTAATACAAGTATGCTGCATGCTAATTAGGAAGCCTGTACTCCCAGCAAGTGAGAAACTTGTTGAATGGCAATGTCATTTGTGCTATCATACTGACAAGCAGAAATTACTCAAAATCTTTCAGCAACAGAATTTTGTAAAATAAGGGTGTCTTAACATAAAATTGAATCTGTTAGTATATGTGGTTTTGTGTGCACTTTCTTTCTAAGCCTTGGAAACTAGAAAAATAAATGGCTTTGTGTTACTGTCTAAAGATAAATCCCCATCTTAATTTAAAAGAAATCTAAAGGGTTAAACCAAAAATTAATATAGTCTACTTCACGCAGCAGCACACATTGGGGGTTGATCAGCATAGCTGTCCATATTAAAACAAAACTATCTAATCTTCAGAGAAAACTCTAATTTACAGATCATCTGAGATTATGAACAAAATTCTACCGACAGTATATAATTCTAGCATTCAGAAAAGTTCATCTTTTCAATCAAATAAAATGTCATTGGAAAATAAAAATAGCTCCTGAGAATGAATGCATCTGATACTTATCAAAAACATCAGTACCCAGAGAAAGTTGTATAGTTTTTCAGGATGCTAGTCACAGGCATATGAAATGTTGCATTAGAGCTCCATTTTTGAGTAAAATAGCCAACTACTGACAATTCAGAAGGAAGAAGTGTTCATTTCTGGCCTTGAAGATTTAGTTATGTTCTAATTTTTAAAGATTTCCAGTATTTTGAATGCAGATGTTCAGATTAATTTTAAGTGTCAAACAAGTCTTTGCACTTTTGGCTGACAAGTGTTGTCAGCTGAATTAAACACCTCAGAACTAGATTAATATTGATATTGCTGTATGTTTTCCAAAACCATTTAGGCATTTGCCGTGGTATAGTTTTCAGGCACACTATGTAAACCATTATGCAACTTGACATACTTGCTCTGAGTACAAAGAATGAGAATCTTGCTAATTTGTTCAAGGCTTGTATCATGCACAGTCACTATTAAGACAGTCCACAGAAAAAGTGTGATATTATAGCATTACTGAAACAGGAAAAAAGAAAAGACTAGGAGATTATTAGGCACTGTAGGATGTTTTAGGCTAAGTTTCAGCCTTCATTCCAACCCTTCATAGACACGTTTTCTTTTTGCTAACTTTCCCTAGACAACAGAATCAATCATTATTCCTCCACTGGTAATGATTGTACTGGCAGGAAAGTACTATTGATGTCTCTCACATGAAGTAATGATTTACATAATAGCATGTTTTATCAATAGTGTTTGAAGGTATTTTCAAATTGGTCAAAAAATACAACTTTGGTATGTAGAAATGTTACCAAGGCAATTTTGCAACTAAACCTGAACTCCATAAATTTGTAAATAAATAAAATAAATTTTTAGAGCATGTATTGTTCAAGGAACTACATTTTTGTTAGACAGTAGACACAACTGAAAACACCTGAAAAAAATCTTGTTCATAAATACTTTCTTTTCTGAAATTTCTGCATGGAAAATCTTGAAGTATTTGCATATCAATCTTTTTTTCCTTCACCTTTGTCCTTTTTCATCTGGCTGCTATTGCTTCCATCCTTTTTGCATAGTGCAAAAATGTTAATGCCCACACTCTGTCTTGACTTTGGTTTTACCCACAGGATTATCAAAGCAGCACATACTATCGGTCCTTTTCAAAAAAAAAACTGAATTGCAGTGCTCCATGTAATTAATAACAATTCATGCCTTACTTTTTGGCAACCACTAATCTACAGGTGTCCCCTATACATTATTTATCAATTAAACCTACAGTATTAAAATTATTAGCTTCCAGGGTAAGTGCAAGGATTTAATTTTGATTCTTGTAGCTTAAAGATTTTAAGGCTGTGATTTCTAAAATTTGGTCTTTTGATCGCTAATAGTATGACCACTGGGTACTAATTGCTCACTAGGCTTTTACAAGGTTGTGACTTGTAAAAACGAAAACTACTTTCTGCTAGGGCAGCCTTATTTACCGCATATCTCATCAGTAACACATATGTTTACAGTGCTTTGTAAGTAATTAATACCAATGACAGCATGATGTGTTCAGTGGTAGATCTACACATCCCACTCTGAAAGGTTGCACTTGATACTGTATATGCTGATAACTGCTGTTTCTTGAACAGAATTGTTCAAACTACACTATTAAGAAACAGACACAGGAAGCAACACTGTGAATAATATTTTCCTTTTTAAAAAGGTGCAATTAATTATTTCTGAAGGCACAAGAGGATAACTAATATTTGCAGGACTAGCACCAAGAAATCAAAGTTCAACTCCTGTCTCTGAAATCCAGTGTCAAAAATTACTCAGTGAAACCAGATGCTTGCTCCAAACTGCCCCTAAAAAAGCCCTTCAAGACTGGAGCAAACTATAATCCAGGGCCACTAGAATCGCTATGCAGTTCTGCAGCCAATGGCTCAGGTTAATTTGCCTTCTCATATATTTTTCACTACACATACCACTCATTCTATGTGAATACCAAAGGATCATACAGAAATTAACTTTGGGTCCTACCTACCAGCAGTTTTTTTGTTAAAGCTCATATTTTTCCCCAAATTAAAAGGTTTTTCTCCCTTGCAATTTCCATAGCCTCTGTTCAGAAAGCATTTTCTTTCTCTATTATGGGTAAAACATCCAATTTGTGAACTACTCAGTGAAAGACTCCATCAATGCAGCTATCAGAGCAGAATTTTTCAAACAGAATTAATGATGGATCTTGTATTGATCTTTCAAAAATGATAAAAAAAGTCTGATAATTTTAAGTGCATTTAAATGCGTCAGAATGTGAAGAAATAAGTAGAACTACTGATTTACAACAAACCAACACCAAATACCTCCACAATCAATATATCAATCATTTACCCCACTGAATGTGGGCGACATACAGCAAACCTGCAGATGGAAGTTAATTTAGGGTTTTATTGTGGATTTTTGTTTTTTACTGTTATTGCTATATTGGAAAAGATTTCTATTTTCTTTCAGGCTGTAATTGTTTTCAGTGAGTTTGAGGCAGCCAGATGCTGAGGCAACTGGCACTGTTGCAAACCATAATGTCAGATCAAAGTTACTTACTGTTACAGGAAGACAATCCTTACTGGAGTACCTCAAGAATTAGTAAAACTGTCTCAGCTTAGTAAGAGAGCTGTTCATTATATGGAATATGTTTTAAAAGGGTAGGTACATTCGAATGTATATTTGCTTTCCAGTAAAACTAAATGTGGTAAATAGAATCATGGAAACACTGTATGCAGAGCTGACCAACACAGTGGTTCAGAATGCCTCAACAAAAAGGGACCGTTCCCTGGGGGAAATGAAAAGCTATCCATCCTCTCCTCAATGCATCTTCTCAATAGCAAACATCTGATCTCTAGACTATAACTTTCCCAGGGAAAAATACATTGAAACTGGTACTGGAGTTACTCATAAATTACTTCAGCTAGACACCTGCCACCCATCCACTTCCTAGCAGTCTGCAAACATACAGTTCTTCTCAGGCAGATCTCAGACCAAACCCAGCCTTATTGTAGGGCATTTTCCATCTATACAATCACCTAGATACACCAAGAGGTGGGGGAGGGTGGGGGAGAATGCCAGTTGCATTAAAATCATCTTGTGAAACAGAAACGTTTAAGTTCTCTAGAACTTGCGGGGAAAAACATAATCTAACAGGATATGGCAACTCACAACTAAAAATCATTCCTAGAATGAGAAATGCATCAGAACTATAGATTACGAAGAAAATTAGCAAGTTATTTATTGCAGAACATCATACTGAAGACGTAACGTTGCTGGGTTTATTTAATGAGCAGTAAAAAACACGTCTTTATCAGTTCTAATTGCATAATAAATTCATTGCATTGTTTCCAGAATCAGCACTAGAATACACTATTAGGAAAAACCTTGCTGGATTCTCTTTTCATTGAGTTCAAACAGATGGTTTAATTTCTGAAATGCTAATCTACTGCTGTGAGTTCTATATTTCATGGCACTTTGTTTCTGATTGACACTGAGGGCTACATTTACAAGGCAAAGCCAATCTTGCTCTCTCCAGGAAAGAATGCAGGCAGCATAGTACCCCCTGCCATATTACTATCAGACTGTCAATCACAATCAAGTGCGTAGGTCTACACATGATACATCATCTTCACTTCCACAATTTCAGCAAAGAGTGTATATCTTTACAAAGTACCACATCCCATCATCTCAAAGCATGATGAGTCCTTTTATTTAAATCAATAGCACCAATCTGTATCTAGTTAGGTTCCTGGAGAGAAAACAGAACCTATACCTTAGTACTTGCATGATGAACTTCTTACAAAACATCACTCAACTAAGAATAAACATGCATTTTATTTGTGAAAACATGGTCTTTTAGTTTTTGCAGACTTGGTCACATCAATATTTTGAACACTGTGGGCAACAAAGCCTACAAGGGAAAATTGGTGCATGAACCAAAATACTACAGGTTATTTTTTTGGTGAAGAAAAGACTTTATTAGCATCTCCAAACAGCACAAGGGATTTCCACCAGATGTACTGAAAAACTTGTATGACCTATGCCCTAAGTGAACAGCGCATGAATTATCAGTTTCTTTCTTTTAAATTACATGTTAATATAAAATTACTGTTTCAACAGTTTTTGTTAAAACTAATTGATGATTTAACGAAGATTTAAAGGTTAATCAAATTAGAAAAGAGGGGTTAGTATATAGTTGCTTATTTCCAGCATCTGTTCCCCCATTAAAGAAAGGCACATCTATACATTCTACAGTTCAGGAAGATGAATGACTCAGAAATTACACTACACCAATAATTAGACTGTAGAAGCATTAATTTTTATGGAAAATTTGTAAACATTTTCTTAGCTAAAAATGAAACTAAAAGAACTCCATGACAACCAGCTTCTGGCTTACTTTGCAGTGTTTCTGGGTAAGCAGCTTACTGTTTCAAGAACTTTATGTTAAGTAGAGTTCATAGCTGTTTGTATAATTTCACTTGAAAAAATCAGGAACTACAGAGCCCAATTTACCTCTCACATGCAAGAGAAACAGAAGCAACTCTAAACAAGTCAGCGGTGTTACTGCAATGTAAGATCTATGTAAGCAGAAGACGCTAAAATGTATTTTCATTTCAGTCATTTAGAACTTACACAGTCAGCATACTTATGTATCGATTAGGATATCAATGTACAACAAATTATTCTAGACAGGAAATAAACAGCAACTTAAAACCATTTAATTCAATTTCAAAGCTCACAAATTACACTGAGCTAATCGATCACAGATATTTGCATATTTAACTGCTTGTATGATCAGAAGAAAAAAGTACAAATGAACTGCTCATAATCTAGCTCTCACAAAGCTGAAGCTGAGAACTGTGATGATATGATTTCCAGCTTTTTCCCATGCATTTTACACAAATTGGATCACAATCTAGAAAACCAGATTTAAGTATTCTACAATCACCCAAAAGCACGTTCAATCCTTGCTTTCACAGAGCTGCTACAATGTAGGAGAAAACACACATAGAGTATTCTGGGGTAAGGCTATAAACTATTCTCATGCATTTCCCAAAGGAAATGCAGTGTTTTCCACAGCTGAGTAAATTGGTTTTCAAATTATACAAGTCATCCTGATATTGTGCTTCAGTATTACAGGTAAATAGCTCCATTCCAGTAGCCTGTGTTCTTTCTTTGTCTCTTGATGGAGATCAGAGGGATGGGAAATTCTATATGTAGGGGGGTTTTTTGTTGTTGTTTTGG